>NC_050533.1:3150542-3255547 GCF_002922805.2 Oryzias melastigma | reverse complement strand
AGTAAAATATTGAAAGTTATTTAAGGTTTAAGTTGATTTATTCTGGAATAATATTCCTGCCTTTTTATTATTCATAATTCTGTTAAAAAGTTACAGTTAGTTTTAAAAATATAGTTTTAGAGTGTTCAGTAAATATTTATTTTGTTCTGCCTGTGACCTCGGGGAGTTTTGGATTTTGGCCCCCTGTGTGATTGAGTTTGACACCCCTGCAATATTCAAAAGACTTGTCTGAATTCCCACACCAATTCCTAACAACTAAAAACTATATAGTTCAGGACTATCTGTTGCCCTGGATTTTAAAAGCAGTTCTGACACCGTGCTCATTACTTTTCTTTGTTTAAATACTGGATATGATGTCACTGATTTCACAAAGTGAAGATTTAATTAAAATCAACCTGATTTGTTTTTGACTATTGAGTGTAAAAATGATTTTTCTAAGTTATTTATTTATTAATAATATTAATTGATTGATTATACATCATAATCCCACCTGTTTATTGCAGTTGCTGCGTTTTGTGTTCTAAAGGTGACTTGATGTCTTTCTGTACAAAACCCTGAGGGTCACTAAATCAGTGTTGGGTTTTATTGGGAGCTGTGACAGTAATGAAACCTGACTGGGATCAATGGACGTCTTTGAAATTCACCTCTTTGCAAATGGGGACGTCTATCCCCAAATGAGCTGCAGGTGAGGGGGGTGATAAGCACAGGTGCACAGGTTACAGATTTCCTGCTGCCGTTGGCTTCATTTACCCCGTTTGTTTGTACCGACCTTTGCGGAGCTGTTTGTGTGCAGACGAGCGCTCTCTGGAACCACAAGTTCAACACAGAAAAGTAAAGTGAGGGATGCAGGACGGACACGTGCAGATAGCGTCTGCAGAGCGCCGGCCTGTGTCACTGCTCGCTGATAGCATCCACAGAGGCGTCTCCAAAAGCAGAACAGATAAACGGAGGAATGACCACGCTGGAAACGCAAGGGAAACATAGGGGATTGAATCAAAGAGCATTTTAAAAAAACCACTACAATGAGTTTTTAACATGTTCTTGTGGCATTTTTGTCATGAGTGATGAAGAAAATGTCTTTATTCAAATCATTGTAACTGACGGAACAAAAATGGGACAGCTCAGACGAGGAAAACAAAGACATTGATGGAGCTAAACAGCATTTTCTTCATCTGCTCCTGATTTACTGCAATTTCAAATACTCAGAAACACAGTTTTAATCTTAATTTTCTTTATACATGTCCTCAATCATGAGAAAAAAGCTACAAGAGAATGTCAAAAAGCACAAAAAAACGATTTTTATTGAAGAGGGAGTTTAAAATATCTCAAAAGATGACTGGAGTGGGTCTTTATCCAAACTCTACTTAAGAAATATTTGGTAATTAAAAAGAAATCTTCATAAGAACCAAATAAAAGCAAGCAAATGACCCTGCAGAAATAAAACTTTAGTTTTTATCAATGATTATTAATCTTGACCAAATCATGAAGAGTAAAAAGACTTGGAAAACTTGGAAAAGACGAATTAATAGCAAATTGAGATAAAATAAGGTTTTACACACATATATACTCACTACAGTTTTCATGAATAAAAAAAACTATTACAAAAAAAGACTATTACATTGTTCCAAATGTGTGGATCAGACTGCAATGACAGAGTGAAACAAATCCCACGGCTACCGCTGCGGCTTTGTTGTTTGCACCATTGCTTGTTTTGCTGCAGACAAAAGCAGACCTGCTGTGACCACGTCCGGCCTCGGGACATGATGTCTGCAGACATGATCTGACGTGTGTCAGGTCCACCTGCACCTGGAGAGCAGCAGGCCTGCATGAGAGGAGGCTCGACAGTCACCAGTCAGAAAACCAGCTGAAGGAACCAAGAAGCAGAATCTTTACACAGCGCTGATCAAGAGCATGCTGGGAAAACAGGAGAACATCCCATCTGTCCACAAATCCAGAACTACAACCATTAATGCTTTAGTCACAACATGCTCTTATGGGTGGATGGTCTACAATCCATCCAAGTCTGCGATGTGATGCGTGTTCAAGAACATGCTGAATGTGGTTCTTGAATGTGCGTTTAGCGTAAAATGTTCACACTGGACTTTTGCAACCCGATACTAACACATTTGTTCACAATTGGAAGAGTCTTGGTGCAAAGCGTCAAAGCCATGTAAATCTTACAAATCTTCTTTCTTTCTTTCTTTCACAGCTCTGTTCCCACATATGAAAGACTTTGTGTCTTATAAGCTGCAACTATTAATTTCTCATTCCTGATCATTTTAAGTGGTTCGCACTTTGGTTAACCAATACCTCACTAGCATATCCAAGTCCCTGATTGGTATAACTTTCATGTGTTCAATGGCCACAAAGTTTGAAAGTAGAGCCTGAAAAACTGACTTCAAAACTTACGCTTGAACTCAAGAAGTTTCAATGAAGTCCAAAAAGCACGTAATAGATTTTTCATTGAAAGTGGTTAACGTACATTGCTGAGGCTGATGTAAATGTAGCATAGGGGTGAATGAAGAGGTGATACCATAGAGAGAACTAGATTGATTATCTCTCTCACCTCGCATTCCAAACAGGAAGTACCTGCTAGTCCCAGAAAGCCAAAATCCCAAAGACCTCTTTGAGAAATTCTGTTTGTCAGAATAACCATTCTTGCTCTGGTTTCTCTTTTTAATATGTTTTTGCTAAACCTTATTTGTTTTCATGATCTATTTTCTTTATCACTATTTATTCAAGTTATAAAATAGCCAATCAAATGAATCACTAAGAGAACGTGGTGCTTGCCGGTCCCACCTCAAATGTTTGATTGCTGTTTACTAACGTCGACTGGTCCTAAAATTGGATGATATCTGTACTGCCGAAAAATGGCCACGGAAATCGATTTTAGTTTGTTGGAACTAGTTTATCCTTCATGATATCCCCACCAAACATAAGTCAATGCAACACATTCTCCTTCCATGTTGTCACATATTGACGCGTGGTTAAGGACCTCCCTGCGTCACCTTTTGATGTGCTGGCTGTACAATCTGGGGTCCGGTCGGTTTGTCGTACACAGTACCAGATGCAGACCAAATCTTGGGGTGGTACCCTCACCTGGTGCTCTAACCCTAGCCTGCTCCACGTCTGGTACCGCATCCAGAACTGGAACCAGTACCGATCTGCGTTTGGTATCGGGTTAAGGTTAGGGTTAGCATCCATGTACCAGACCAGTACCAGTTGGCTGCCTGAAGGTTGGGGAGCCTTGATTTAATGGAAGCATCCAGTATATAAAATAAACGACGAGTTGGGGAATCTAAAAACGTCATTTTTTGATGTTTGTTGGACAATGGTAAATTTCATTTTCATGACGTCCCTAAAGGTAGCCACACGAGCCTTAACTAAAAGACACACCTGTGCTCCTCTTAAGATGCTACCGCCTTTGTCTACAGCGCTCCATGGGCCAAGAACCTGCAGAACCCAAACAGGTTGCCCCCCGTAAATGGTTACATGGAACTGAGGACTAAAATATTTTCAGCACTCCTATATTTGCAAAGGAAACAAACACATTTACTGATAATTTTACAAATGATACATTTCTTATTTAGCTGAAAAGAACTCATGGTGACATCAGTGTAACAGAAAAACATCAGACATGTGTCCGGTGGTCCACTTGGTTTGTGGAATATTCCACATCATTTTATTTTTCTAGCTAAAAATGGGTTAAACAACACATTTCTTTTTTCTGAAACTGATATTTAGAAAACTCTAAAATAAATCAAACTGACATTAGTGCACTTGCATTAGTGAGTGTAGCTGCTGTCGTCATGGCGTTCATGTCAAAAAGCCCTCAAGACGCAGCGGGGAGCCACCAGCGGAGGCTGGCTCCAGCGTTTGGAGTGAAGGCTGCAGATATGAGTCAGGAGGGGGACGCCTTCCGCTGGGGAGCTGCCAGCACGACACACACCGCGTTGGTACATGTGTGCAGCTTTGGAAAACAGCCCGGGTTTGGCTGCTTCCAGGCCTCGTGTTCACGCCGTATTACCCAGCCAACCGTGACACGCACCCACAACACGCCAACAGCTTTCCACCGACCACACACACAAACACACACTGGGCAACAAACGCAACAAACGGGAGCTAAAACATATAACACAGGATGACCTGTGATGACAGTCGGACCAAATGGACTCATAGCTTCTCCAAATGCTTATCTTCTGACCATCATTTACTTTTTTTTTATTTTCTTCACTTCTGATAGAAACTAGAAAAAAATGTATTATTTTAAAAATGCATTTATATTATTTTCTATGCTTAACCCCAGAGAAACTAACACGAAATTTAAGAGATTGAGAAATTTGCCTCTGACTTGTTGGGACTGTTGGTGTGGAAGTGACCTCACGGTGATATCCCATCATTCCTTTGTTAACACTCTCTCCCTCTAGCTTATAGCGCCAATATTCAGATACAACAAAAATGGAGAGCAATATCAGAGCTATCCAGCTGGACAATTTTAAGCCAGCCGCAAGCTCAGATGAAGAAAAAAAGGGACACAAAGTATTTATTCGTCTGGAATGGTGCAATGAGACTGTGACTCATGGCAGTTACTGCATCACAAACCGGAGATTTTCATCTGGTCCGGATCTTTCACGATTTGAGTAAAGAAAATCTTAGAAATGCAGTTTTAAGCTTAATTAATTTTATTTGTGTCCTCCGTCATGAGAAAAATGCTACAAGAACATGTTAAAAACACACAAAAAACAGGATTTCCATTGGAGTTGCTCTATTCTTGCATTCAATTAGTCTTATTTCTATAAAAGGCTTTAAATTCCCTCCTTCATCTGGACATCCCTGAGGTTTCTTCTTTTTTCTCGTAATCAAGTTTTTTTTACGAGTTTTTCCTCACTGAGAAGGAGGGTCTAGGGCAGGGGGGGTGTGTCTAGTTTAGGTATTTTTTGTACAATTATTGGTGTGAAGCCAGTTGAGACAACTGTGTCGGACTATATAAATAAAATTGAATTAAATCACCTGGAGCCGAATGTGGAAACCTGATTTTTTTAGTTAATATTTTTTATATTTACATGATTGAACTGATCTTTTATATATTTCTAATATTTTATACGTTTTACTAAACTATGTACTAACAAATTATCAAATTAACTAATTTGTTAACAACTTTGCTGTGTTAAACAAGGTGACATTTTAAATGTAAGCCTTGAAAAAAGATTCAGTTTCAAGGAAGACAAATGTAAGTGCAGATGCCACGAGTCAACGTCAAGACTCCTCTTGATGCTGATGTGGAAGGATTACCAGAATTTCCCCCTAATTTGTTTCTATTATTCATCCATTTCACTTGTTTTCAAAGCTAAATTTTCTAACTTGACATCATCAAAATAATGAATCTCATTTTAAAGCAGGTTGTGGTTTTGTCGAAAAGATGAAAAAATAGTTTTATAAATCTAACCACCTTTTTTATATCAGCTCTAAAAATAATTTCGATAAATCTGACAAGAACAGTCAGAGCTCACAGATATTCTTTACCAGCATCTGTGGCATCAAAGCTGAGAGCTTAACATTGTCCAACAGTCTTTTATGTTAAGAATTAGGAGTTAAAAGTTGGTGGGCCCAGTACACAGCCCTGAGGTAAGTTACTAGAAAGCTTATGAAAGTACAAAGCACAAATATTTTCTCTGGCGGGAGGACTTTGCATAAATTTCTGAGGCTGAAGGGAATGCTTTGGCTGAATTATGCTGATGGGAATTACATAACAAGTAATCTGGGAGTGAGATCAATCAGCAAGAGGTTCACCTCTTGCATGTGCTCAGCCTGATGCGGTGTGAATATCCGCTTAGCTGCAGATCTGATAGCACCAAGTCTTTAATTTGCTGAGCCATAATGTGGAGGTCACCTTCAACACTGAGACACTGTTTCTCCAGTTTTTTTCTCTTTTCATCTCACAATCCGTACAGAGATAGATCCTCTCTGGGGCCAGATGCTTTTGATAGAAGTCAGCCAGATTTACAAAATATCCGAACTTTTTCTCCCTCTCTCCAAAGAGTCCACTACTTCCATGGCTCCACTTCATGATTGCTGCAGTTGGACAAAAAAGCTCTCTGGAGCTCACTGGAAACTCAGCCATGTGGAACAATGCAAGAAGTTTAAAAAGATGAAGTGACATTCAGACAGCATTGAACTTACTGAAGAAGAAAATGTATGCAAACCGAAGCCAGTCACTCAAATGATCGGAAGAGATCAGCTGCAACTTAAAGCCATCTGTGACCTTTCATCTGCACTCACATCTCTGCACTGATGCTGGATCACCTGGATGAGGTAATTATGGATTTTTATCTAAGTATGTGCTGCTACACCGATGACGATGCGAATCCTGCAGTTTAACACGACAATGGTCACATGACTTTTATATAACTGTCATTATCTGAAGAGGTACAGAAGTATACAGAGTCAGAATGGGTCAACAATTCGACAAAAGTGAATCATGTAGAACAGCTCCTGTTGAACAGATCAAGAATCAGAGAAAGGCAAGAACCAAGAGAAGAGCTTTTCCATATCATGCCAATCAAACCAGCTACTGATAAAGATCTCTGCAACTGTAGATGGAATTATCTGAAAGTCCAAATCCATCCATCCACTTTCTCTCTTTCATCTGGAACCAGGTTGCAGGGGCAGCGGTCTAATGCTTTAGTCACAACTGTCCTCCCAGCTTTCTGCTATGGAAATATAAAGCCCGTGTACCACACATTCTCACTCTAAACTCGTTATATACTGACGTTTCGGGTGTCCCCAATTCACTGTTTTTTGACGTGCTGGCTGTTCTCATTAAATCAAGGGTCCCCAACCTCCGAGCTGAGAACACCAGCCAATCCAGTACTGGGACACGCAGCGCAGCGGCACCCCAACCCAGTACAATACCCTAGCCCGAGCCCTGTTTGCGCCCAGTACCGTGTCTGGTACCAGTTTGGGTTTGGTGCAGCATCCGGTGCTGGGTTAGGAGGCACCAGTACATCTCCAGGATCAGTCCGTGTCCAGTACCCTATCCGGTACCGAGGGTTAGGATCCTTGATTTTAAGAACAGCCAGTACGTCAAAAAATGACGAGTTGGGGACACCCAAAACGTCAAATAGTGTCTCGGAGGGATCCTCAATCAAACGCCAATATGTGACAATACCGCGTCTGGCAGTGGTTCAGGTCTGGTACTGCTGGGTTAGGGTACCGTCCCTGGTTTGGGTACTGGTACTCAACGTGTCCCCAGGAACCAGTCCGCGTCCAGTACCGTATCCTGTACAGCGTCCTGAGGGTTGCAGACCCTTGATTTTTACAAACAGCCAGTAAGTCAAAAACCAACACACTGGGGACACCCAAAATTTCAAAAAGTGACACAGAGGGGTCCTCAACCAGACGTCCGTTGACCAGCTCAGTGGCCTTGTAGTAGAATGTCCGCCCAGAGATTGGAAGGTTGTGGGTTCAAATCCCAGCCAAGTCATACCAAAGACACTCAGTACTACGGAGTTGGTCTGAACCACCAAATGGTTCCTGAGCGCGGATGTGTCTTCAGCTCACCCTTCCCCCAAGGGATGGGTCAAATGCAGAGAACGAATTTCACACACTTTAATTTTAACGTCAATATGTGACGACTTGGGAATGAGAATGTGTAGGCCGGCAAGTAGCCCATAAGAAATAGCAAGATCGTAGACCACTTGGTGAGGATGTAAGGTCATAATTTCTGTGGACATCCTGTGGCCATCTTACGGCCATCAAGTTACATACCACCTGTGCACTCTGTCCATAAGGCATTTACATGCATTTACAATCAGTAAAGGGTCATTACTCACACCTTACCAATGACTAGTGTGGTATATTGCCACCGTACTACAGCGTCACCCATGTCTAATAAAGCAACCTACATTTGCCTTAAAACCCTTTACGACACACTTACCACATGCTTGACAATGGCACATTCCATTTAATGATGTTCTTTGAGCCTCAAGGGAACTCAAAGACACACCTATGCTCCCCTTAAGATGCAACTGCTCCCATCTATGACCCTCTACAGGCCTGGACAACCCAAAAACCGGCAGCACCTCTATGGGTCAACCTCCTGTATGGGTTACTAAGGCTTAAGCAAAGATGCCCAGATTTCCCTCATTCTGACCACTTCCTGCAGCTCCCCTGGGGGGATAACGAGATGTTTTTAGGTCATTTGAAACACATAATCTTTCTAACATGCAATGGTTCTTCGTCGGGGTCTCAGGATATGCCTAGAACACCTCACCCTGGGAGATGTCCAAGAGGCAGCCAGACCAGAGGCCTGAACGATCTCAACGGGCTCCTCTCGAAAGTCTAAACTCTTCTTCCACATTCCATAAAAAAAAATATTATAAATTACTAATATTAGCTTTTTTTTTTACCAAAATCTGCTTCACTCTTCAACACGTAAATGGACAATTCTGAAGAACGGTGGTGTCATCTTCTGCTTCTCTTTTTTTGTTCTTTTATGATCTTCCCAGAAAAGTCATAAAAGCTCATTTCCATCATGCAGCTGCTTGACCACAACTCAGCTCTGTATAGTCTCCACTGACTGAAAGCCATTAAAAGCACATTAAAACACAATTTTCCTCTGAAGACGGCTTTGGTTATACATCGACTCCCAGCTAAACAAGCAGAGCTGACACACTGATGAGCGGACGAAATGAGAAAGAGGCAGCTCTGGCATGTTTAATTGCCATGAGGGCAATCTCATGTGACACAGTCTGATACAGTTATGCTGCAACAGAGCCTGAAAGTTTGTGAACCGTGTAAGAACTTCCTATTAAAAAGTATGACAAAAACTTACTGCACTTCGTCTCATTTCCCCCCTGGAAGTCATTTTTACTCCTTTGGGTTCAAATCCATGGCTGAGACAGGTCATAGCTTTGGCTAAAGGTACTTTCAGACTCTGGTGATCTACACGTACAGCGATGGTCCATGTGTGCTTGCATATTTTTTGTAGGCCTTATATTCAACCAGTTCTGTCTGGGACTGGTTAAGGTGCATCGTGGTTGAATGTTACAGTAAAAATGCCAAAAGAAGTTATCAGTGGGTCTGGCAGTAATGGCTTTCTTTGTGTGATGGCTATGGATACCAATTTTATCAAGAAGACTTAAAAGCCTCGTATCAACTGTTCAGTTCAATCCGGTAGTTTGAGATTTTCATTGTTAAATGGACAGAATAATCCAAGGGTGCCCTAAACTTTTTTGCTCAATAGCCAAAATCCAAAAAAGGATACCAGACCCGCGGGCCAAATACAAAATTGTTTGTCATGCCAAAAAGTTATATGTTATGGAATAAAAGGAGAAAATAAAAAATACAGTTTAATTTAATTACTTTGATTCTATATTCATTAAGCTAACACACATTAAATAATAAAAAGTAAGTAACATTTGTTTGTGAAACCTTTAACAGCAAGGTCTCATTGGTCATTTTTAATTGAAAAACAAGAGCAAGCTAAAACAAACGTTTGAATGAAAACAGCAAATGGGGATCCTAAGGAGAGACGTGCAGCTGCTCTTTTGACTTTATCAGTTCGCCACTGTCGTTGTGGCTCCATCTTGCTAGCTGAAAAAGCCTGCTAAAAGCATCGGAAGTGATCGTGGCGGCTCTTGGGAAAAGCCCAGGGCTGACTCACTTGGCGAAAGGCTTTGGGTAACCGTGCCACCCGGTGGGTGAAGGTATATTACAGCCGTGGAGTTTTGGAACACCATTGAGAATCAATGGGAAACGGGTGAGGGTTTTAACTAAACTTGGCGGGACAAAAGATAATCTTTGGAGGTCCAAATTTATGTGACTCTCTATATTACAGTACACCTGTTGCAATTTCATTTATTCATGGATATTTTTGGTAAATTTTGCATCCTTTTTTTAAAAAATCATTATTTTTACAGATGTTTTCCATCCTTATAAGTCAAGTGTGTCATCAGTTGGACAGGGGCCAAAATCCAAAACACACCTTAGGTCGCGGGCCAAACATATATTTAACAGACTAAAAGTAAATGTTTAAAACTTTAAAAACACATTTTTTTAAACACACTATGAATAAAACAGGCAGGAATATTATTCCAGAATAAATAATCTTAAGACTTAAATAACTTTCAATATTTTACTCACCATAAAAACATACTTTGTCAAAATTATACAAGTTAGAAGTAAACGGAAGATAACATTGGGCCATTAATTACAATAAAATGATCTGGAGGGCCGGATAGAATTACCCGGAGAGCCGGAATGGTCCCCGGGCCTTAAATGTGACACGTGCTACAGACCACTTTCAGTCATGGTGTTGAGAGAATGCGTCCTGTTTACTGAATCTACATAAATCCAATTAGTGATCAGATCTTAGTTTTTTATTCTAAAATACTGGCCTTATTTGTCCATGAAGGTTTAAATATTAATGTCTCTGTGAGAAAAGTGTAAACATTGTGCAGGGAGGGGTGTAAAAGACTTAACGCAAAATAATTGTGCAACAAATAAACAAAAAAAAGACTTCTCTGCGCACTTCATCTGTCATTGGTTATTTTTAGAAAGCAACTAAATGAGGGATAACTGTATTATATAGACAGTATAGAACCAGTGCTTCTGCTATATTGTCTGTTACAAATTGCTGTAAAACCCTCTTTTGCAAAAGTATAACCGTGGCAGAGAATTACTGCATCCAAAGTATAAAATGAACAAAGGCAGTGTACTATATTGTCTTCTAAAGACAATAAAAGCAGTTTTGGTGGGACACGTACTCGTGAATGTTGTTGTCTCATCAGCTCATAATATAGACGTCCACGCCAACCTCCAGCTGAGTAGGCATCTCATTTGTAAAAGCTAAAATATGCTGGTTGGCAGCTTCCCAAAGCTAATGTACTGGAGCGTGAGTTAGTGCCTACTCCTCATATGCGGTGACTCATTCAACAGCCTTTGCTTAGATCTATAACAACAACATATAATCCTCTGGTCTCAATGGTGGCATGATCTGAGGGGGCAAAGTTACAGCCATACATCCAACTTTTTGTGCTACATCGAAGGATATCAGTGTCACTCTGATTTTACCCAAAACCTTTCCCTTCTTTAATCAGAAAAACATACTCAGATCTTTTGCTTTTTGCATAGATACTTAACTTCTTGTTGCAAACTGCACTTCGGTCCATACCCTGATCACGATCATTGACTGTATGAGAAATCTAAACTTAAGGAGTGTGATGTCACCAACAAAAAATGGGTTACTACCAGCTCCCACGAAATAAAGACAATTCAGGGGCCATTTTTATCACAATACGGACTCTGCATGTTGGAGCTAGACAATGGTAGTAGGAATTTGTCCAAATCGGTTGAAATCATCGTTTCTATGGCAACCACTCTCACCATCCACAGTGAGCTTGTTGGACGTGTACACCCCTACAACTTAAAAGTGGTCAACACAAAATCTGACATGAGGGCCAGCAGGCTCCACCTACTTTTATTGAGTCATCAGGTAGGCCAGTTTATAGCTTGAATAACTTGTACTACAAGGTTTAGCAAAAACATGCTAGTAAAAATGGTAATGCAGACAAATAGACTGAACAATAGCTGTTTATTTCTCTATAAACCTTTATGGGATTTAAGGTTCTTGGAGCCAGCGACTACTTCCTGTTTGGAAGGTCAGTGGGGAGGCATCACTCATTCCAGTTCTTTTATACAGTCAACAATCCAAAATGATCTGAATATGATGAAGAATTGGAAGCAAGTTCTGCCTTGATTTTGTCAACTCAAAGAAGTAAACAGTTAAGCTTATAGGAGCTAAATTAGCTGAATAATTTACATACCAAGGAAACTTGCCTGTTTGATATACCTGTATGCAGTTTTGAACACAATGTGCAATTTTACTAGTGTAACTTATTCAGATTTCTCAAAGTTTACTTTATGTTTTCTGTATGTGACACTTTCTGAAGGTTCACAGGAACAGAAAATTTAGATTTTTTTTTTTTAATCTATTGTCAAAGTGTTTCCAGTGGTCTTTTAATTTTAATTATTCAAGTTTTAGCCAAAAAAGGGGTCGTTTTCTAGAACAAACTTTCTGCAGAGCGGCTGAAGTCCGTTAGAAATTCTCTGAGTTTTGGGTGGGACTGTTAGCATTGAGTAAGCCCGCCCCTGCTTCCCAACATCCTTCTGTTTACACTCTCTCCTGCTAGCTCACAGCTCCTCACATAATAATGGTGCAACAAAAATGGCGAGCACTATTGGAGCTATCCAGCCTTACTGGTTTGAGTCAGATGCCAGCTCAGACGATGAAAATGAAGACATACATGGATCTATTTGTAGCACCTAAATCACAGCTACAAGCTGTTTCCAATGGCAAGTTTTTGTTTGCTTGTAATTCGCCAATATTTGAGTAAAGAAATACATAGAAATTCAGTTTTAAGCTTAATTTTCTTTTTATGTCTTAAAAAGAGAAAGCTGCAAGAACGTGTTAAAATCACCACTTTCATTGCAGTGTTTTTTTAAAGGCTTTTGAGAACTGGTAAAAAAAAAGGACAAAATAAAGATGTTTTTAAAAGCGTCAATGACAATTGAGCAGATGATGTTTAATGGAGGCTGTCTGAAAGCAGGAGGCTTTGGCAGCTTCACCAGGTGTACCAAAGCTGCAGAGCGAGACTTTGATGAGAACACGTCTACACAGAAATGAGAATGGGGCTGTAAAACAACAGGTGTAAAACTAATTCAGCATGGTGTAAATGTGTGGAAACAGGTGGACAAACCCAGGAGGAGAGCAATTTTAAGAAAAGAAATGGAGAAACAGAAAGAGAAAAAAATGAGTGATGGGGTCTAAATGAAATGTCATTCCCAGTAATGGGGAAAAGTCCAACCCAGGAAGCAGGTCAGTAAAATTGCAAAAGATGTACTTAAGCAGCGTTGCCTGGAGCACAGGCACTTGACAAAATTGTTAACTTTCCTGAATCAAAATAAATGTGGGGAGTAGAAAGAGAAATGTTTTGTGTGCAGCTTATGTGACAAGGATCCAGGATGAGGTGCACACTTTGTCCTTTTCCACCATGCACATGACATTTCATGCATTTGGACAGGAGAGTCAGACTGAGTCTGGCAGCTGAGCACTTTCTCCGACGACGCAGCGTCTAATGAGAATCTGAGTGGCTGGCTGCAATAGTCACATCATCCACGAGTGAGAAATACCGCCGCCGAACCTGCATTACAGCAGACTTTTCCCTTTGAAATACACACAGTGCACACACTGCCCCTGGCAGAAATCAATAGGAGGAGGATAAAAAGCACTTCCATTTAATTAAGATAACCAGCACACTCTCGCTCATAATCTCCCGCTTTCCTCCTCCATCCTTCTCTCCCTCCATCCTTCCTCCTGCACCACTACCCGTGTCAATCCCCTCCGGGCGGGTGACAAATGTTGTCGCTAGGAATCTGGATATAATCGTTTCCCACATCGCTGCCATGTTTTTCTTCCCCTGGAGCATGTTCTGCTGCCCCCACCCCCACAGACTCCTTTTTGAATTGTCGTCTGGGGAGTGTTCTGCAGACGGAATGTGGTTTTTTTTTGCTCAAGGGCAATTTGACTATTGGGGTTGCCACCTTCAGCTGAGCCGGTTACTACTCGCCGTGTGGGTCTGGGGCCGATGCGGCGGCGCTGGGCTTCAGCGGGGATCTCTCACACACGTTGTGTCCACATGACAAAAACGCAGACGTGTGATATTTCATGGTTGCCGACATCGACTGCATGTAGCAGGTTACCTTCATGACACGATTCTCTACTGAAATATGCAAACATTTAACATAATTATCATTTCAAAGATCATTTTAGTAAAGCACAGTGGAATAAAGAACTGAATCCTGGTTTCCAACAATTCTGCTTTTTTGTTTGTTTGTTAAAGTGATCATACCATAAAAAACTCAACTTTTTGAGCTTTTAAGTGTATTATAATGTTCATTCCTCACTATAAAGAACCCCAAAGCGATATTTGATCCAGTCACGCATTTCGGAGCAATCAATCCAAGCTGAATAAACCAATAATCAATCCATAAAAATTGAAATTGATTTAGCACATAAAAGCTAAATCCCGCTAGCTTGATGCTAACGTTTAATGGAATTTCCCATGGGAGGGCTAATGCTAACGCTCGGTCAACCTAAAAATGAATGAACAGCTTCATAAACTCACAGGCATGAATTTTCCAGACTTTTTCAAAGAAACGTTTATTTAAAAGTAACCAGCGTGTTATGGGGTCGCCTAGTGGGACATGCCAAGAACACCTCTCCAGGGAGGCGTCCACGACCCATCCGGACCAGATGTCCGAGCCACCTTAACTGGCTCCCCTCAATGTGGTGGAGAAGTGGCTCTACTCCGAGCTCTCTCCGGATGACCGAGCTTCTCACCCTATCTGGCCGTGGTGCAGCGGTAGGGCGGTCAACTCCTGATCGGAAGATTGTGGTTTGATTCCCGCCTGTCCCTGGGTAAGACACTGAACCTGAAGGTTGGTACCAGTGTTCGGCAGCAGACCCACCACCTGTGTGTGAATGGGTGAATGGGTCTGTGACGGTGAAGCGCTTTGAGTCCTCGAAGGAGGGTGGAAAGCGCTATACAAGTATACGTCATTTACCATCTCTAAGAGAGCGTCCAGCCACCCTCCAGAGGAAACTCATTTCAGGTGCTTATAGTTGGGATCTCGTTCTTTTGGTCATGACCCAAAGCTCATAGGTGGTACTGGAACAAAGATCGACTAGTAAATCCAGACCCTTGTTTTCTTAAATAACTCATTTTTTGTGTGTTCCAAAGTTAATATATGATTATTTATATGAATATAGTTTAAGAAAATCATGGTTTGGCCCCTTTAAATTGACATAAATACAGATTTCATCATTGCTCTTAGTCTTAAAGCTCAGGAAGAAGGATAATTGACCAGAAAATGATGATCAGCCATGTTCGGACTCACTTTGGCTTCATCAAAATTCATGTGCGAGGAGAACTGTCATTGGTTTATCAGATATCCCTGATACGATCAGAATTATTACCCACGTATCACCTACCCTGTCATATTATGAGACACTCCGCATCTTATCTCCTGCATGGAAATTTGTAGATTATCTCCTTTTATGTGGGTGAAGATACTCAGTCATTCAGGTCATGTTCTCACAGGATTCTGTTCTTCTGAGCAGATGGACTTTAGAGGTTGATCTGGACGGCGTTTGGCTGATCATCCGAGGAGATTATTTAGCTCTAACGGCCTCAGAGGTGCGGCAAAAACATTAAGTTACAAGATGTCATTTGAGCGGATGTCAACGTCCAGCGATGCAGAACTCATCAGAACGGTCGGGTAATGTCCTTTAGCTTAATGGGGGTCTTAGTCCGTCTCAGAAGTGGGGGAAATTAAGTTTTCTTTGTTTGGGTGTGAATGTGACCCTAGTCTTCTGGGCAAAAATGTCATACAGGATTGAAGACGTCTTAAAGTCCGACTTCCATTGGGAGAAGGTTGCTCCATATGTCCAGACAGTCATCTTTGACTCAAACCTTCCAAATGTATTGTCGTCAAATGAGAGTCATCTGTCCTTCAGATAAACTGGTGAGTCCTCTGATATTGTTGGTCGTTTAGTAACCCCAAATATCAGATCTCTCTTTCTGGACAGCGAAGACCACATTGCTCTGCTACTGAAATAGAAGTTGAAGAGGGATTTTGTGTTGTTTTGAGTCTCTTTGACACCCCTGACACATGAGAGAGGACAGTTTTCTTGAATACGCTCTTGGCAACCAGTGTTCACACTGGATTGTGGCTACCTGCATATAGTCACAGTAAGAAGACACTTGGTACAAATTCTCAAAGTGGTGCAAATCTGGCAAATCTTGCTCCAGGCTCTTCCTTTCACACCCTTAATCCAAGAAATGAAAGACGTTATCCACAAACTGCTAAAATGGATTTCTCCTCCATGATCAAATTCAAATGGTTTCCGTGTATTGAAGAAGGTCACTACCCATGGGTCACTACTAAATTTGAGTCCCTGAAAAGTCAAAGTTCCACTTGTTTAACTGTCAAAGTTCAATGTTAACACGTTTTGTACGTTTGGAAATAGGAGGTATTGAATGTGGAAGCTCTAAACGTGAATACACTTGTGCTTACATAGACTTTTTACTGGAAGTTGTCGCTTGAATGTGGGTTCTAAACCTGATGTGACTGTGTCATGAAACGGCTGCGTTTTGCCATTTAAAATTTCCCTTGAAATTGGAAAAAAAGGTGGTGTTGAGGCTAATGTCCATCTGTTCAAGAATGTATTCTGGAGTCAGTTTGGATGTCTCTGGTAGGAGTCTTCCCTGTGGCTTCCATGGTGAAAATACAGAATGTTACATCATCTGGTGTTGTGGATGTGATGAAACACGTTACCGTCCAATAGTGAAATATCCAATATTGCTGTTCTGTCAGTTTTTTAACAGACTAATCAAGTTCTTTTTGGATTGGCTGGTCTCAAAATGTTCTCAAATGAGATATTAATTTTATTAATGAAGGAAAATACAAATGGAAGTAAATTCTGGCTAATTGCTCTTACCTTTATACAAAGTGTGATAAGAAGTAAAGCCAAGTGATTGGTCACGATCACACACATATACAATGGCGTTTTTGGTGTCACGAAAAACACCAAACTAGTCCAAATCTACAACAGATGTAGGCTCATATTTGATTCAACAGTGGCCATCTTTTAACGAAGGACTGCAGAACGCACATTCAATCCAACCAGCTGCTCGCTGATCAAAATTCCTAGATTCCCCAACACACTTGTGATCCACCAGAGCTTTGATTTTATTCTAACACTAAGGGTTACATGTTTGCTTTGGCTGTGTGGATTTTCTCAGTGGAACTAAACTGGATACAGTTGGTCATAATTTCTCCACAAATATCTTACATCAATTGGTAAGCATGGTGGTGGAGGGCTGGTGATGTGGGCTACTTTTAAAGCTAAGACTTGACCACTCTGGTGAGGTCATGATTCCCCCTTTAGAGCAGAGTGTTAGAATCTGACATTTCCTATATAATCAGATGTTTTTATATATATTAGAGCAGGTCGCTAAATATGTGATCCGAATCTGTCTTGAAGATATGACACGCCCACAATCAAGTTTGTCCTGATTGGTTAATCCCACGCACACAAACGATCAGAGCGAGAATTCAGGAGGCGTCAAATAAGTGACACGGCCAATCAAGAGTTTTACATTTCTCACAAATACACCTGTGTTGTCAGTCTTGCCCCGCTGACTTTTGTGTGTTTGTGTGTGTGTTTGTGTGCGCTTGCTCTACAGCAGGTGAAGTGTTCGTGGCTATAAGCAGAGAATTCCCAAAGCTCATCATCTCCTGATTATCTGCCTTCTCAAGGTTAGCAAGAGTACACACCTCTGTGGTGCAATCAAACCTGATTAGCTGATTAGCATACTACTTGCATAATGTCGCCACTATTCATTACCCATTGAGTGAGTTCATCGCTGCTCCCCAAGAAACTGATCATTTTGCTTCACACTCCTACACGCTCACTGTGCACACATGAAGACAACACAACAACCACACAAAACAACAAACTGCGTTTGTGCAAAAAAGTTCAATTCCAAGAATGTTTGTGTTGATCAACTTATAAACATCCACTCTAGATAAGATCGAGATTTTTTTTTTAACTTTTGTTCTGAAAAGCACCATCAGTCTATGAATTAATTTATTCTTTTTTAGGCTGTAGAGGGGAGCTGAAAAAGTCCCTCCACACCAGCCCCACATGGCCCGTTCAAGAACTAATATACACGGTTTCATTAAGCCAAGTCCAAGTGGAGTCACGAGTCAGAGGTTTGAAAGTCCAAGTCGAGTCTGAAGTTGTTAAATTCATGACTCAAGTCTGACTCGAGTCCAAGTCATGTGACTCGAGTCCCCACTTCTTATAATAAGACATCACAAGTCGTTACAGAGGCAGTAAAATCCCTGATTTTGTTTCACATTTCTTTAAGTTTTTGTTTAATCCAACATGTTTTAGATAAATCTGGACATACAGTATGTTATACCAGGTCAGGATCAAGTTAGACTTTTTTTTTCTTGCTTAAATTACATAAAATAATGAGGTCGGCATTTTATTTTGAAAGCAAAGATGTAGAGGAGGAAAAAGATGGATGGAGAGCCACTATGAGAGTGCTGGTCTATGTTTTGACTGGGTCGTGATTTTTCTTTTTTTGCCACTGCTGTCAATTGGCAGACAGAAAGTGCCAGCAGGGCAGAACTCAGCGTGGCGCCGAGGAGGAGCTCGCCAAGTGTTGCTCCAGACTGAATCACATGGACATACAGTCATGCCATTTTCCTGCTTTCATTTTCCTTTTATTTTCATTAGGAACTGTGAAATAAACGATTATTTTAGACCTTTTTAGTTGATGTTATTTCACAAATGAAGACACCAGATATTAGCAGGGAATTCAAACCAATCTGCAGCCCTGCTATGTTTCAGAATCAGGAAGTTAGTCCTCCACAGATTCATTTAGATCACCAGGTTGTATGAAGTTAACTGCAGGTGGCCACATATGTATTTTATTTTGAAAACCAAGTAAAACTGTCTGCAAAGACCAGTTTTTGTTATCTTTGTCAACCTTTGTTGTATCTCCATACCATCTGACCCTAAACTGCAGAAAAACTGTTTAAATATTCAAGCTAACATTCAGAAAATACAGAAGTTGAGCTTTTTACTTTTTGTTATTACTGATATTCATCCAAAAAGATGCTTAAATTCTCAAATAAATGTGTAAAATGCTTATGTGTTGTTCTAAAAACAAGTTTATCAACTAGCTATTTTGGATGTTTGTTAAAATGTTGATTTTAATTCAGACTTTGCTATCCATGAATCAGCACGAAATACCGACAGCTTCATGGTCTGCAAATGAGTCTCAGGTTTTCCTGCATCTTGACTTACAGCACACTTTGAGTCCAGCAGCCACGATGCATCATTTTCACAACAATAAATCTAAAATGAGACCAAGATGGGTGGCCACGGCTCCAGCAGAGTGCTTTGCTTTCAACTGGATGAGCAGAAATTCAATTCTCCACCGAGTTTCAAAGCATCCGTGGCCCAGACACTGAACATTACTGCTGATGCACAGCGAGATGTGAAACAAAGTGCTGCTGATGGAACGGCTATCTGAGGGGTAATTGAATTTGCTTAAAACATTTCTGGTGCTAAGTTGGCAGCTATAGAGGATCCACACAAAAATCTACTTTTTTAGACACAGAAAACTTGCAGAAATTAAACATAAAACTTCCCCTATGACATTTTTTTATTTAAAACATGTTCCCAGTAGTGTTTTAATTATAATTATGGAGTTTTCAACCAAAATGTCTAAAAAAAAAAAAAGCAATTTTTCATGTTGATCTGACCTGATCACCCACTGTCTGATTATGATAGCTCTGTGTCTCGCTAGTGTAAATCTTCCCCACTGCTACATAAAAATGTCCATCAGTATGGGTAATGTCCAGCCGTATGGTTCTGATCCGGATGTCAGCTGGGACGAGGAAGTGAAGATCTTCATGGACAGAACTTCCTCCAAAATCCTGATTCTTTCTCCTTCCAGTTCACCAAAGACTCTTTTAGCTAATTCTCCAATGTTTATTGACTGTGATCAATACATTCAATCATTGGTTTCTCAGAGTTCTTGATAAAATAATGAAAGCTAACATCAAAATGCTCTTTCATTGATTTACAATCCTTTCCAACTGGGGTCAAATGAGCCGCCGTTCACATTTCCGTGGTCACATCAAGAAGCTCCGTGGAGTCTGGAGGAGATTTTCCAGCGTTCTCAGTCCTGCTACCGTAAGTATTGGATGAAACTCACACCAAAAATCCAGTGATGCTGATTTGACTGCAGTCAATGTGAAGATACCATCTTCTCTTCTCCAGAACCTGAACTAGACACTAGGAACAGATGAGGGTTTAGTGCATGTGCAGCAGAGCTGTTGATGGAAAGAAGATCATTCATTCAAACAGAGTCTGAGGTTAAAAGGAGAAATACTTGAAAATGCAAAATGATTTCTTATTACATTTGTTCTCTTTCATAAGAAAAATGTCACACATACATACTAAAAACACAAAAACAAGATTTTTCATTTAAAAAAAACTCGAAAAAGATGATTTCAAACAGTCATTGTGGGGAAAATCAAAGGTAAATCTGGGTTTATTATTGTTTCCTACACACAAAACAGTAATAAATGACCCAAAAACCATCGATGGGCCAAAACCACCATGAGGTATAAATGAGTTCTAGCCCAAACTGGTTCAGTCAAAGTGCAGATTGACCGAAGCAAAACCCCCCACGACCCCCAACCCACCAGTCCTCAGTCTGTCTGCCTCAGTCGTCAACAGTCAGTCAAGCGTAAAGAGTCCAACTGTCCGAGCATCCCCCGCCCCCCACCAGACCAATGTTCATAATCGGGTCACAGAAACCTGTTTTAGTTTTTAGTTTTAATTATAATACACCTTTAAATCCAACAATAGAAGCTTTTTGTAAATGTAAAGTTTAATCATCTGTTTGGTTTCTACAGTGACTGATCAGAAAATCTTAAAAAAAACATTTCTGATTCAGTGACTCCTCCTCCATCAGACCGTTTATAGCAAAAGGAGGATGAGGTTCATCAAAACATTGGAGCCAAGGATGAAGCTAATCAAAAGTGACACAGTTAAGAGCTGGCAGTGGTTCCAGAAAGACCTGCCGGAGGAGACGGAAACGCAAGAAAAGGATTGACTAATTAGTGAGTGAATGAAAATGAAAGCGGCCGACAGCAGGTGAGAGGAGGCGCCGGCAGATAAGGACGGGAGGATATTAAAAGCAGGACGAAACAAAAGATGCGATGGAAGCATTTCGTTTTAGTTGGAGACAGTAAAACATGACTGCAGGAGTGAAGGGAGGATTTTTTTATTACCCCCACCCACACACCTGACATGCAAATAGAGACAGACAGGAGCCCCTCGTCTGTCTAACAGGAGGCAGCGGGGAGCTTGTGAGATGCCTAATAATGCCGACCATCTCGCTGAGGGATTAGACACAGCAACAAGGAAAAAGACAGGTGGTGAGGGAGGGGGATCTCCGGGAGTCTGCTCAGTGAATTAGGGAAGCCATTACAGGTGGATACGGTGCGGTGAAAAGGACAGAATTATGACTGGAGAAAAAATCGGAAGCATCTACTGAGGAAAAAAGGATTCAGATGAGAAAATGAGTCACTTTTTACTTTGTGACCGTCGGTTCCCTCGTCACAATATTGGTATATCTAAGACTTTACTAAAGCTTTAGTCACAGCAGCCCTTACATGTAGATAGAGGCGCCAAAACTAGCTAAAGCTATGATGATACGCTAGGTTCACACTGGACGTGGAAGCGCCACAAAGAGCTGCACACGCTCTCCTTTAATTCACACCAGACGGACATTTTTCCACAACAGTCAACAGGCGCTTATGCTAGAGGTGTTTTTGTTTGTTTTGCCATTATGGGTAAATTAATAACCTAAAAATATTTCTGCAAAAAAGAAGCAAGTAGTTCGTAGGCCTACACTTCTTTTCTCATGTGATTTTTTTCTCTTAATTACAAAAATATTTTAGCAATTGTCAATCGCAGTGTTTTGTTGTGAAAAATTGGTTATATTTTAAAAAATAAACCAGATTCTTGAGGTAACTTCCTGCCAGAATTGATGCGGATCACTCGCGGCTAGCTCACAAAATAGACCAGATGCCAAAACAATCCGCTGCATGGCGCGAGCCTTCCGTGGAGGACCGCAGAACTCCGCGGCTGATAGGTTAGCAAGGGCGCGGAACGGAGGGCACTTCCATTCCGCATCCAGTGTGAACTAGGCGTTAGGCCTGGAGGTGACCCACCTGAAATATGAAGATCGTAGACCGCCAGAGTGAAATTCTGCAGGCGACTAACTAATCTTACTTGGAAAGAAGCACAATCTTGTATTTAAAGTGCTGTCTAATTGGTATACATGAGACTAGTGAACATTTCAAAATTTTAACTAATAATTGTTAATAAATTAAAAATAAATACCTATCATTAGCTTTTGATGCTGCAGTGTTATGTTAGCTACAGCTACAAACAGACAGAAATACTTGAGCTCGGCCTTAAAAAACTTGGTTCAGGCAAAATTAACAGAGTAGTGAACAATCTAGCAGTAAGAATAGCAAAGCTTCAGTGATCCATAAGACAATGCATGGAAACGGGCAGTATGCCGCCAAAAACTAGGCGCACCTGTACGGGGCCCACAGGAAATATTAAGGTCGTAGACATGCATGTAGATTTTTTTCTACGGGTATGCTGCAGGCAACACTTCCACATTACACAAGTGTAAGTAAAAGTGAAGTAGGTTAAATGGAGGTTTGTTCTATTGATTTTCTCCATTAGTAGCCCTGACTGTTAAAAATGAGGAAATTAGATATTCTATAGGCATCAAATATGTGTTTAAGCATCACATGCATGACCTGTGCAGGTGATATTTGTGAGTAAGGAACCCATGTGTGCACCTTAAAGTTCCACTCCAGTCGTCTTTCGATCTATTGTAAATTCTTAAAGACTCGGTCTGACCGTCTCTTGATCTATTGTAAAAACATTCCTGGTGGTCTTTTAATGATGATTAAGCTGTTTTTAGCCATAATTTTTTTTTCTCTTTTTTTTTTAAATAGAAATGTAAAAATAAATATTTTCCTGGTTGCTAACTGGCACTCACCAGATAGTACCTGGTGCTCACCAGATATTATGGCTTCAGTTTTATAAGCCATAATTTTTAAAAAAAATGTTGTTTTTTAGGACATCATTTCTGGAGAGCGGGAGGAGTTCATTACAAATTTCAATCAATTATCCAATCAATCATTCAATCAATCAATCAGTCACTTATTTTTGTAGCACTTTTCATCAACATGCTATTGAAAATAAAAGTGCTTAAAAAATAGGCATAAGACAAAAAAGCAAAAGCAATTTACAAAACATATTTTAAAAAAATTTCTCTGAGTTGTGGACGGAACTGTTGGTTTAACATAAGTCTTCTCCCATTTCCCATCATCCATCTGTTTACACCCTCTCCCACTGGCTTCCAGCCCTTCACAACCCCAACTTAGCATGACTGGTGCAACAAAAATGGTGGGCAAAACACCAGAGCTATCCAGCCGTACCGTTTTGACCCAAATGTTAGCTCAGATGGGGGAACAAAGACGTACATGGATCTGTTTGTCTGCAAATGGATGCATCAGAATGGAGCGGAGCAGGAAGGTTGGACCTAAATCACTGCTGTAAGCTTTTTCCAACAGCACTTTTGTGTCTGTTCATGATCCACAATGAATTGGTTAAAGCAATACACAGAGATACCATTTTATATACATACTCCATTATGAGATGGTAAAAACCCCATTTTCATTGGAGTGGGTCTTCAATAATGACTATAGTGTGTGGCACGATGTCTGTACAATATCATCACCTGTCATAAGTGATGCATGCAGCTTCTATTAATCCTATGAATAGTTCATAATACACACATTCATGATAAAGGTCAATGGAAACACAACTATTGACCTCCTAAAAAGGTTTTAATCATAGAAGTACCTGGCAGCACGTCTGTATCATCACTATGAAGGAGCTGAACTCACAATTACCAAAAGACGAACATCTGGTTTAATATCTAGAAGTTTTGAAAAAGCAAAAATAATTCCTGTATAAATGTCACTTCACTTCCACCAAACACCTCTAAGCCATTCCAATGTCTCCACTTGTTTCCCTGTTTTTACATTTGATGTGTGAAAAACACGAGTATCCTGAACACTGTTCGTTCTCCATCACTCACACACAGCACCGATCCAGAAGACAAGTCTGACCACACACAGGTCAGGAAACGGATCGGCTTCCCGACACTTGATCCCGTCTTAAACTTGAGAAGGACAAACAGAACAAAGCGCTCTAAGGTTGTAGCTTTTCTAGTGAATCATCTCCTCACTGCTTCTATCAGCCACAGGAGCGATGGAGAACCCTGAGAAGAAAAGCTGGAGATGTTTCTCCTGAAAACAGATCCAATGTTGGTTTATTTTGTATGTTGAAGTGGTTCAGCTCTAAGAATCCCACATTTTCCTTTGTGCTTCTCCGTCTTAATTCCTCGCTCGACAAGAGCAGCCTCACGGAAACAGATCAGCAAACACACAGAAGCTTCAAACGCAGGACACTGCCTGTCTGCAGACACTCACAGAGCAAGCGCCGCCGTTCATAGAGGTGGAAAACAAAAGAGTTGGAGAAAGCTGTACCTTTGCTTTTAGCTAGAAGAGCAGGAGGAGGCGGCACACAGTCAGTCCACAGTCCACAGTCCAGACAGGGAGGAGGAAGAAGAGGAGGAAGAGTGAGTCTAAGGTTCCCAACATCATGTTATGAAAGTTCATCAGTGAGCAGGACAGCCATGGGGCATGCAGAAGCATCAGGCAGGCGGTGACTGCAGAGCGGATGGAGATAGATGCTTCTGGATCTTCGGCAAACATCTGAATCTAATGAACGTCTTTGGTCAAATCTGTCCAGCTCTGCAGTTACTGCAAATGTGCATGCTTACATATGTTTACTACATATGTTCAAGTGTCACCTCAACCAAATAGGAACTCAGACTCTTATTTCTTCTTTAAAGTGAGCCCAAAATGGTGCCAATTTAAAACGATTCTGTTTTCACAGTCCTATAGTGGTTCCCAACCTTTTTAACCATTGTGCTCTCGTATGGGGTCCAGATGACCCAAGCCTTACATGGATGTGTTATCCATCCCATGACCAATGTGGATGGACACCAGTGAACATCAGCAATCATTAAAAAGACCACAAACCAGTTTAAATTTAGGGTGTAGTCGGACTGTGAAAATAATTCATTCTGGACCGAGTCCGGCTAATTTGAGTCCAGAACATGTGTTTGTCTGTATTTAGACTGCAGTCAAGCAGACTATTGTTTACCAAAGCTTGTAAACAAAACCACATGACTGAAGATCTCTTCAGTCATTGGCCAGCAGTTTTGGAGGCGGGTCAAAACAAAAAGAGAAAGATAGAAGTGCTGCGCTTTGCAAATCCTGCCAGGATTGCTCACTCACTCTGGGCTCCCACGGCAAGGCTCTGGTGTGACCGCCGGAGTCTTTATGTAACTTTACGTAAGTAATCTCGTAAGTTCAAGAGGAATATTCACTGCACGCCTGACCTCTGCGATCTGGTTTCTCCAAATCCATTTTGTTGGGTTTAAATTTTCGCCAGCATTCCATGAAAATTTGAGTCGCAGTCGTTTTTGTGAAGTTAGGGCTTTTATTAATGACCTAGATCGTAATTAATGGTGGGTTATCACATTAACCTCCGTGAGTTCTGAGTTTTGCGAGGTCGGCATCAGAGCCAGTGGGTGCAGCCGTCTGGTAGCCAATGGGAGTCATCTGCAGCAGCTAGACCGCTCCTGTGTCACACCTGAGCTGTAACATTTGTCGTGGGAGCCCGGGTTATTCAAACTTTATATTTAACTGACCAACACCTGTGAATATCAGGTTCAACACTTTGTACTGTTACTTTGGCATGGCGGAGGCTGTTGCTGGGAGCGCCACGGCTACGAGGTATGCTAATAAGTGTTTATGACAAATAAATTGTCGTGAAAACAGTGTGGATCACGTTAAAAGTTGTTTTAATGAGCTGCTGGGATCTGAAAAAAATAGGTCCGAGAGTGGTTCTTGGTTCTGGACCAGAGTCTAGTGCTACATTTAGGCTGAAAATCGGGGAAACCAACCCTGGTTCACTTTAAGTGGACCAAAAGTGTCCAGTCTAAATACACCCGTAGACAATATTATTATAGACCGGTCTGTATGAGGCTGAAGTGGGCGTCCAATTTCTATTTTTTTTCTTTAAGTTTCCAGTCTCCTTTGATTTTTCAGAGTAAATTTAATTTTTCAAAGTTTGTTTGTCTTGATCTTCTGTAAAAGATCTGCAGTTGCTTTAAACTTAATTAGTTTTCATGTAGGAACCATTAAATTTGATATAAATTATCCCTTCAGCCTCGTCCGACTTTTAACTAAAACTGGTATTTTTTCAAATAAAATAATAAACATGAATCAACAGTTAAAGCAACTTTATTAGCAGCATCCTCTTAACATTAGAGCCAATTGCGAAATATTCTGTATTATTATTGTTTTATGGTCTGTAGGACAAACCGTTACAATAAATCCATAATTCAAGAAAAAATTCCCTGTTTTTTTCTTTTAAATTCAGATTTATTTTATTTTGTAGTTAAACAGCTTTCTGCTGTTTCCTCTCTTGCCTTTTTCTGCTAAAATCAACTTTTTTTGTTAACTTAACAAGTTTGGGGGCTTTAATTTAGCAGTCGGCACAGAGAATACTGAATTGGTTTTTAACATGTGGCCGAGCGATTTGAAATGCATCAAGAATGAGTCCGATGTGTTGTTTGTTTTTCAAAATAAAACTTCCTTCAGAATCAGATTCTGAATAAACAGAAAAATAAATTGATAGTTTTTTTCTCCAAGGTTGGGGACCACTACTGCTGATTAAACACACATCTACAGAAGAAGCACCAAACTTTTTGCAGCTTTTTTGAGCTGTAGAAGATCAGAGATTTAAAAAAATGAGGTTGAGCTGACATGAAAAAGCAACAATTTCATCATCATCAGTGTGTAATGGAGCATGCACTTCCATACACAACACACACCAATAACAGGCTGTGCACAAATCCCAAACAGAGGTGAGGAAAGAAGAGGTAAAGCGGGGCGTACCTGGTTCTGCCATCATATGTGCAAGGCCTTGAGAAGGGAAGAGGCGGGAAAGGAGGAGAGAGAACACTTAGTGTCAATACGCTGCGGTATTGTGATGAAACATGCTTCTGCCAGAGGGAAGCATGACATCCGAACACGCACACACGCTGTCGTAAAGCTTCCTGCGGGTGAGCAGGAGGCTTCCTCCCAACCAGAAGGTTCCACACACGTCACATGACCTGGCTGTGACCTCTACCGAGAGGTCACGGAGAGCTCGCACTGACCTGACGCTTATCTGTGGGAACGGCAGTGTTTTCTTTGGAAGTAAAAACAAGTTGTGAACACGGTCATCAACACTTTTGATACGTTTCACATGTAAAGCTTGATGTACTTTACACTTCTTTTACCAGATCCATTGAGTCTTTCTGCTGTTTGACATCTCTGACTCATTTATTTATTTATTGAAGTTACTTTAGGATTTCTTCTATGTTCAAAACTAGATTTTTGCTATTTTTTTAACAATTTTGAAAGAAGTCAATCATTGAATTTTTCATTTTAACCTTATTAGGGCAATTAAAGATCATTGAAACACAAAGCTTTATTTTGTAAGTCTTTGTTTGCCTTCTAATTTGTTGCATTAAAGTTAATGCATGAAGGTTGGTGGTTTAAAACTTCAAATTAATACAATGTACAGGTTTCTTACATTTAAAGCAAGACACTACCTTTATTCTTAAAATTTTAAAATGACATTTTTTCATTACATTTAACTTTAAATTGCTTCTTGGTTATGGATTGGCTCTTTACAAATAAACTGTACAGAGCTAAAAAAAAAAAGCTTAAATCCATGTAAAATGTTAAATCCATCACAGAATTATATCAACACCTCAGAGGAAGTGAGAGTCGAACTTCTTTTGAGTTTTACGACAGCAGAATGTTCCAGAAAGATTTGAAAAAGGTGCAACGCAAATAAAGTAAATTGCACAAAAAAGAGAGTTGAATAACATCTTATTTATGGCGAATAACAATAAATACAATTACGTTACTGAATTGTTAATTTTTATCTTTTGTTTAATTATTTACTTAAAGGTCCCCAATAGTGATCCCCACTTTTAAAAATATTTTACATTTATTTTGGATACAGTTATTTAAAATTCCAAAGATTTAAAGAAAAAGATCAAATTCTCATGTAATGTGATTTCATTATGAATTATTGACTTTCTAACCCTTTTTTGTGCAAAATTGATCAATTTTCAGGGTCAATTTTGACCTAAACACAATATAAAGGTTACGATTAGCTTTAAAACGACTTATTAGCATTATTTCTAGGGTAGAATACTCCAGTAAGAAATGGTTTTATAAATGGGTGTTTAAAATCTGCACCAGCAAACACAATAATCGAAGATTTTGTGACAATTTTTTCTGTAAATATTTAGTTAGGCACCAATTATCATTGATAAGATTATTATCTTCAGTTAAATTAATAAAATTATAAGAAGAATCTGAAGGAATTTCTGCGTATTGTTGAGTCAGGATGACCAGTTTATGTCAAACAGGCTTTAAATTGGCTACAAACTGTCATATACAACTTGCTAATAATATATATTTACATAACTTGCTCATCTATGGATTTTGTGAGGGTGAACACTCCACATACATCACAGTACCAATGCTGAATATACGTTTCTTCTGTGATAAAACTGGGATTAGGATTTGGATTAACGTCTCCATCCACAGACAATACGCTTTTAATGTATAGTCTTGAATATGTGCTGCAAAAAGATGCTAATTCATAAAAGATAAATCAACAAAAATGCTAAGTTTCATAGTGGAAGAGTTTGGCTGTTGAACTGAAAACTAGATTATCAAGATTGTCTGGATTATACTCCAACTCAATCATATATTGTTCGAACTTTATAATCCCGCAGACATTAAATTCAAAATATCATCTAAAAATGTCTCACTTCCAACAACTAATAGATTTTCTGTATAAATAGACACTATATCCTCCAATTTCTTTTTATTTGTCAGAATAATCAAGTTTAGCTTCTCTAATCTGGATATTACTTATAATCCAGTCTATAAAGTATTTTTGTTTGAGCAAAAGGTGAAAACAGAAGCAGCAGTATTTCTGTCACACTCACCTGGCATATTGTTGCTGACCTCTGGAAGAAAAAAACAAGAAGACAAGCAGAGAAAGCTGGCATTAGAAACACACTTTATACTTGCATGTGGTTGTCATGCAACTGACCGAACACTTCATCCGCCATGCAAATGCTCGGCTGTAAGCGCCGCCATTTGCATGTGATTCACAACACGGAAGATTTTTGCAGATTTGAGCCAAAGAAGCAGATTTTTGCTTTGGAACCAAAGAGAAATATTCAACACTTTTAATGTTTTCTTCTGAGAGGAAACCTTAGTAAATTACACAATTAAATAAATAACAATGCTTTGGATCATTGAAATTTATAATTTCTTTTACACAAAAATTATTGTAAAACACAAATCTCTGTGACCTGAAGACATTAACCTGAAGGAGGCACTAGATGAAACCAACTGCTATAGAGGTCCAGATTAACTCTGTCAAAGTAAAGGAGTTTCTAGCATTTTGTTCTGAATATATTTTGTGGTTGTAATGCACTTTTAAAACACTTGGGTTATTTATTCAACCCAGTTCTTAGTTGTTGTTTTTTTTATTTTGGTTACTTTTTGGAGCAAATTTTTGGGGTTTCATTTGAACCCAATTCATGTTTTTTCCTGAGTTAAAATGAACCAGAAAAAAAGTCATTTTTTAACCTCTGAGTTTTTTAAAAAACTACCAAACTTGAGTTATTTTAACTATAGGATTTTTAGTGTGTACAAATACCTTTGAATATATGGCTTGTGGCTCATGTTTAATGTATTAGCCCCCAGTCTGACCTAGTTTTAGATTCACATGATCATTTTCTTTAAAGTTAAAAACAAGGAGTTTATTTAATCGCTTTTGAGTTATTGTGTTCACATTTGACGCCGTGTTATGTATACAAAGTAGGTGGAGCCTGCTGGCCCCCCACATGGTCAACGTTCAGAACATCTGATTTCAAGTGGTATGGACTTTCAACATGTTCACTCCTGATTGGCAGGGATGGTTGCCATAGAAACAAGGACCCAGACGAATCAGACCAATTCCTGCTTACTGACATAGTCTGACAGATATTGTGCATATTGCAAAAAAAAAGGTGAATAAATTTATATTATTTTGAAATTTCTTTGGTTGACATCACACTCACCCTGTCCAGTTCTCAGATACAGTCAATGCTTCAACCCAATGAGACAAAAAGGCTGCAGGAAGTAGTCTGCACCATGAACCATAACAACAGCAGGGAGATTCCTCAAGAGCTCACCAAATTTCTATAACCCCATTAAGTTTAAATAAAGTTATTTTTGGCTGACCGTTTTTTTATTTATATATAAAGAACTTGGTTTTTATTTGATAAGATTACATTTTGTTCATTTGAACAGGTTTTTATTTGACTTCAAAACATTATTTTGTTCTATAATCTGCAACTTTGTGTCCTGAACTGCTCAGGGATCGAAAACAAAAAAAAAAAAGATAAAAAAAGAACATATTTTGGAACTAACTGTCTAAAATGGAGTGGATGAATGAATGAGAAAAGACCGGGAAAAGTTCGATAACTCATAAGGAAATCTAAAACGAGCAATGACTGCTGTTGTAAGAGATTCTTCTATGAGACATTCTTTCTTAAAAATGTCAAAAACATTCTGGCATTACCTCAAAAACAGAACTCAAAATAAATATAAAGGAGCAATAAGGAGAAACATCAGGCTTTTTCTGCCTTTCTTTAAACTTTGGTTTGCGAAAAACATTGTTTCTGTACATTTCAACAAACTCTTATTGTTAATTAAGAATCTCTAAAGTTTGTTGCAACATTTGATCAGAACCCAAGATCGGGCGTAGGGACACACAAACGCCAGAGTTCTGAACGCGGAAGCCCAAAGCGACGGTTTACGTGTGCTTACATCGACTTTTCATTGGAAGCAGTTGATTGAACGCCAGTCAACGCAACCGATGTGTATGTACCTTAAGACTCACCATCAGATTTCACCAACGAAATGATGGAATGACGTCTAGAAGATCATGTTTTACATAAGACGTTGCCTCTTGTGGGGAACACAGCCAGACAGTGGTCAAGATGAGGATTGTTGCTCCTCAACACCAACGCTGTTCTTTGATTACGTGAGTGTGTCCTTGGTCAGGCCACTCAGACATGAAGTAACTGGAAAATGAAGTTAAAGGTAATTGACCTGAGATGCATTCAATGTTCTGAGCATGGACTAATCAGGCATGTTAGTGTGTTACTGTGAACAAGCAGATGGAGGGCGATCTGATATGCATTAGAAATTAATCCTGTTTAAGCTGAACGCCGTCAGCTGGACTCCAACATGGAACAAGCTGGTCGACCAGAGGACGAGGACGGAGAGTTTGAGCTGGGATTAGACTTCTGCTTTTCTATTTGTTGAGATTTGAAGAACATTCAAATACCAGCAGAGGAGAATCACTAGACAGAGGGAGATTAGAGCAGATTACGACACACAAAGTGTGCAGGCCTGGCCGTGCGTAGTTGCTTTGTGACAGAGTAAATAATAGTGTCCATTTTAGCAAACGACGCATGAAAATATGTCATAAAAAATGTACAACGGTCTTTACTGCTGAAATCTTTATGCAGGGAACAATCCTGAAATCCTGCATTCTAATACTCCTCTGTTCTAAATAAAGGAACCTGTCCGCTGGACCGGGACAATGACGCATGGCTTACATTTTCCCTGACAATGACAAATTCTGCTTCATTGTGTTTTGTTTGAGCCTTCAAAAGCATCTTAAATTTCCTGTGATGTTATTGTTTTTTCCCCCAACGACGAATAAAACACGTACAGACCTGAAATGTTGAAGATTCATGGTTCCAGATCAAAATGTGTAGCCATACAGTTGTATTTGACCATGGCGTTTGTGAGTTATCAGTTTGAAATCGGTAAAACTATATCCGTTTATCCAACAGTAAATGGAGCATCAACACCTGCCAGAAAGTGATTTTCCTCCCTCCTGTGAGGTGTTGAGCATCAACAAAAAGATTGTATAGAAAGAAAATGTATTAACTGCTAGAAAAGTTTAGCTTCCAGGTGATCTCAAGAACTATAGTTCTCACTAAAACCTGCAGATTGATGGCAATGTCACTGAGATTGTTCCATCTCTCAAATCTCTTGGCCATAATCTGGACTGGTCCATAAAGACTAAAGGTCGGTTTAGACTTCATAGCGATCTGAGCATTGGTTGTAAGGCGGTCAGAAGAGAATCGCCCCAATCGCTGCAAAATGTGACACAAGTTGATGATATCACATCACCTACGATTGGAATCTTGAGAACAATCGTGTGCATATTGCACCATTTAACCTGAAATTACTTCAAGGGATTAGAAGATGCAATGACAGAGAAAACTCGATCAAGAAAATTACAATTTCCATGTCCCAGTATTTCAAAGACTTTACTTTACTTCTGTTACTGCGTTCTAAATACAAGAGGGGTTAGACATTTCACTCTGACTCAGTTAAAAAAAAATACTTTAAAATACAACATTTTTACTGCTTTCTAAAGCTGCACTCACGCCGAAAGCGATTCGCACGGCAGGGGCGTCGAGTTTCAATGTTAAATCAAAGTACAGACGCGATCTTTGGTCTTACTGTGATGAAGACCTGGAGCCGTTTGGATCCATGTGCAAGCAGGTACGTTTTAATAAACATCCAAAAACAGAGACGTGGTCAAAGGCCGGGCAGAGGTCAAAGACGAGGAGCTAGACAAGGAGGCGAGTATAACAGGCAAGGGTCAAAAACACGAGGAGGCAAAAGATATATCAGAACCGCTCAGAAATTGGGAGAGAAAACTAGGCAATACTTGGCGGAGAATGAGGTACAAAGTGAACATATACAGTAAATATGGTGAGCCTGATGAAGGTAATTGAGTACAGATTGGTGAAAGAAGCAACGGAGGACATCAGTATTCCGGAGAGGGCTCCCTCTGGTGGTTGGGAGGGGAACTGGAAGTTGGAGTCCTGACACCTACGGTGCAGTTAGGGGGTCAGGCGCGGCACGTGGGTGGCAAACATACTGAGGTTGATGAAGCACGTCAACCAATCAGGGACTCTGCTTTGGGCATGTGACTTGATCAGCAGCTAGAAAAGTAAATCCAATATGGCTGCTCGATGCTACGATTTTTGTCCTGAACTTTCATCCTTTTTTTTATCCCGCTGGGAGACTGTCCCGGTTATATTGGGCCAAGGTGGGATACACCCTGGACCGGTCGCCACCCTGTCACAGAGTCCATCGATTGCACCCGCTACACTAGGACAATAATGGTTTGGACTGAAACCCTGACAAATATCTCAAACTGCAGCTCATTAATGTGGTTCTAGCATCTACTACGGAGTAAGAAGACGCCCTGCTGAATATCTCATTAAAGGTTTTGTTTCTTCATAAAAATGTAAACTTTTTCCTTCTTTAACCTTTGCAAAAATCAACAACAGGAAGTGAAATACTAAGAAAACATGATCAAAAGCCAAACAGTTTTAAAGGATGTAATTTTATATTTCCAATTCAAATCATTTCAGGACATAAAACATTAAAAGAGTCTGTTTTCTTCCACCAAGCAGGCCGAGCCGGTGATCGTCCCGATTGAGACGCCCTCCCTGCTGCCCTGTCACTTTCTTCTCTATCTTGACCTACTTCCCCTGACAATTTCCTCCTCCTCTGTCCCGCTCGTTCCTCGCATCGGGCTTCGCCGCGACAGAGAGATGGAGATAGCGAAGCCATAAATATTTAATAAAGGTAACAGTCAACAAAGCAGTCGAACACTCTCGGTACAATTTCCAGTGGGAGCCTGCAGACGTTTAACTGGAAACAATTACAGCATGAGAGACCTCTGAAAGATCTCTGTCCTCCGGCTCAACCCAGAGTTTTCTCTTGATTAGTTTCAAACAGATCGACTCTCCGGCACTTGGGCAAACTTATTTATTCATCAGTGGACATATAATCCAAGAGAACGAGTCTCCTTTAATTCAATACCCAGAAGGTGAGAGGAGGATAGCAGGGGATTAGAGCTCAAAGTGGATTACTTAAAGGGATGATTCACGATGTGCTGGATAAAGTGAGGAAGCACAGTGATTTATGAGCTGTTTCAAAATCTGCTTTCCTTCACCACCGCCGCCTTAACTGATTGTGTTCTGGCTTGGAGACACTTAACCAATTACCTAAAAGTATGTAAAGTTAACACACAAGCTGGACTGTTTTCCTTCCAGTTATCACAGATTTCAGCGGCAGCCGTGTCGCGTGTCGGTTTGAACATACGGGCAGCTGGAGGAGCAGCCATGGAGGCCCGCTGGTACCATCTGGTCCTGTTGGGCTCCAAAGTCTGTCAAACGTGTGTCCACTTTAAAAAGGAGCTTTTACCACTGAAAGGACAAAATTACTGAACTTTCTGTGAAACACAAAGGTGACATTTTTACATGGCAAATGTAAAAACTAGACATCCGTTTGTCACCATGCTGTCACATGCATTTTTAAATGTCTTGTTATAGCAGCCTTTAGTGGTGAGTCAGAAAAAAAAAAAAAAAAACGGGCTCACTCAGCTTGACAGAAAGGGTCAGTTTAAGGAGGCAGATTGAGTTCACTGCTGTTCATCAGATGCTCTTAGGTCGCCATGGTAACGGTAAGGTGATGAAGATGACAGAACCAGATCTTTTTAAAACCTGTGATAACCCAGGACACCCAACGGTTGAACTCATCCCAATAGGTGTTGGTTAAAAAAGCAACCTTTCTAATTCTTTAATTGACATCTTTGTGCTTTCCTGGGTTTGTCGACGTTGGGAGTGGGGTCATTTGGACCCAACAAGACAGAGAGATGTACTTTTTTTTTAATGAATTTGGATTTTCACTGGTGTCCTTGGCAGATATGAAATCCTGTCCACCTTCATCCACATTTATCACGGGATGGATAACATGTCAATGAAAGGCTTTGCAGCCATACCCGGTACTAGTTCAAGTCTGTTATCCTATCGGGTACCGCATCCCTAGGGTTGGGGACCCGGGATTTAATGGGAACATGAGCACGAGTTGGGGACGCCCAAAACATCAAAAAGTGACATTGAGGGGGCCCTAACCACACGTCCATGTATGACGAGTTGGGAGTGAGAATGTTTAGGCTTGTTATCCCTCATGCTACCTTATGGGTCCAGATGACCCAAGCCAGTGTCTGAGGGAGTAAAAACGCAAAAAAATAAGCCTCAAAGAAAAAAAAATTCAAATTATTACTCAGGACCACCTAAGCTAGCTTCAAACCCGTTAATCTGTCCTTAAATCCAGGTTGCAGCAGAGACAGTTTGACTGTTCTCTGCAGCTCAAACTGTTTTTTTGTTTTAGTTAGAAAGACAGAAGACTCTTTTATTTTTAGTCTTGAGTTATTTTGATGCTGAAGTTCTGTAAACTCATTTGAAATGTGTGTTTAAATCATGTTTCATTGACTCTGATTCACTTCCCGTTTCTCTCCCCGGTGAATTCCAGGAGCAGACGGCTCAGCCGGTCTCATTAAAGCTGTTATTTATCCCTTAACAATAACTAATCTAAATTCTCTCAGGGCTGCTTAGGCTCTTTTGCTTGCCTTCACCTATCACCGCCTCGCAGGAGGCAGCCAGGCGACGCAGGGAAAGCCACATAAATCAGCCGCGGGAACCGGTCCCAACATGGGGGGAGGCTGTAAATCCAGGACTGGAAAAGCAGCACATCCCAGAGCACGGGTTAGCGGCGCTCGCCAAGGCCTCGTGGCTTCACGCATCACAGCATACTTCCTGGGAGAAAGGAGTTTGAGGAGCAACCAAGACGTGAAGGACATCAGTTAAAATCGGAAGTGGACACTCAAAGGAAACAGAGAAAACTCCAGTAAGGAGTTTGATCTTATCTGTTTTTTAATCAAATCAGGAACTATTAACCAAATTCACATTAGAATGTTGAATTTCTTGGCAGAACAGATTAAACGTCCCTCTTCAATTATCTATTTTAAAATTGTTTTTCAGTTGTGATTATCCTGTTTTTAGCCAAAATTTAGATTCTAGATTCTAGAACATAGTTTCTGCAGAGCGGCGGGAATTCATTAGAATTTCGCGTCTGAGTTTTGGGCAGGACTGTCTGCACAGCCTAGATCAACCCCTACCCCCCTTCCCCTCACCATTGGGAGCTTGTGGTCCGCCCACCATATTCTCTGTGTCACAGATGAGCTTTTTCCACATTGAGTTGAATAAAGAAATACTCAGAAATCCTATTTTGTGATTAATTTGCTTTAAATATGTCCTAAAAATGCCACACGAGCATGTTAGAAACACACAAAAAAAAAAATACAGCAACCCTCTAGTGTCAGATTTATGACACTAACCACCATTTGATCACCTTCTCATTGATCAGGTCTTTAAGTCTTCACATTTACATCTAAAGCTTGTTAGTTTTCCCAATTCTAGCCCATTATTGTTGTTGTTTTTTTTTTATTTATTTAGTATTTTTTCCCCTGTTCTTTTAGTTTTAGTTTTATGCAATTTGTTCATTGAAATTTGAAAATAAAATATTTTAAAAAAGAGAAAAATGCACAGTGGCCAAAATTGCATCAACAAATCACTTAAAACATTTCAAAGATCACGACAATTAAAAAAAAACAGCGTCACATTTTAGAAAACAAAACACAACAGAAGACAATTTAAAAATAAAAATGAACGGAAATCAAAAGTAATTTCTAGAAAACAAAATGAAATGTTAGAAAAACGTAACACAATGAGAAACCGGACGTCAGTGACTGGATGATGATGTTTGTCCATCGTTTCAACAGAAAATGATTTCCGGGTTCTCACAGTGCTTAATTTTTCAAAACATTTCTGTTTGATTTCTCTAAAATAATTTTGCTTTCCGAATTATTTATTTATTTTTTTTGTTCAGAAAAACCAATAAAAGTACAGTAGGTGCTATGTTGATGTGATTTACACTTCAAGGCCACCGTAGGTGAGAGACTGGAACCCCTAAATGGTTTTAATCCAGATTTGTAAACAGCAAAAGATGAATCATAAGCAAGTAAAAAGACCCTTCTCGCAGAAAAATCTCTTATTTCTTGTCTTGAGAGAAAAAGAAATTCAATTTAAAAGAATAAAAAAATAGTCTTAAAAACATGTCTTAGTGACCAGAATTGTTTTGTTAAAATACGATTTTTTTGCATGATTTGTCTCACCCTAGAAATGTTTCTTTTCTTATTTAAACCATTTTCTAATTAATTTTAAGAATATTTGGACTTAAAAAGCTTTTTTTTTATATATAAAAAGCATATTTGACTTCAGTGATTAAATTTACATTTAGTGCCACCTTCAGGTTTGATTTGACAAAAAATAAAAGCAAGAAATTATATATAAATAAATAATTAACTCTTATAATTTGGTATTTCTCCATATTTGACAGAAAAGTTCCCATTTAGAGATTCCTTTAAGAATCCATTTCCATTCTCCAACAGCTGTTTTCTCTCTGTGTGCTGCAGTGTTTGATGAAAACACAAACGTCTCCACCTTCTGAGCTCATCACGCCACTCAGACGCCATCAGCAGAGACGCTGCACCCCAGCCGGCGCCCGACTCCTCCCTCCACCAGATAAACCAAGAATCCTAATCTTTAAATTCCAGATCGGAGCGCCTTTGTCCGAGTGCCGAGGATTTGGTTTATTTAAAATGTAAATGCGGTACATGAGGAGGTTAAAAAGTGAGAGTCAGGAGAAACAGTGAAACAAACACATTCCAGCAAATTACCTCTGATCCCAATTAATTAAACATAAACTTTCTCATCTTGAAGGTATTGATTCCCTTATCTGGGGTCAGATTGTTGTGTCTCCTCAGCAGCTGGAAGCCGAAGAATCGCTATTGATTGTGAATAATTAAGCAAAAGGTAAGAGTTACTTTCTGTGCAGCTGAAAGTCTGTTTCTCCTAAATGTCCTGAGCTCAGGGTTTATCAGATGACAAAGTTTCAGCTCGGGAAAGTCCACATTTGATGCACTTGGGGGGCTTGTTTCTACAGAAATCAATGTTGGTTTGGAAGCTGCTGTGAAACACTCATTGTGGTTGTGTTGTAAACCACCTGACATTTTTTGATTAGAAGCAGGAAGGCGGCTCAGGAGGCCCCTTTTCCTGCAGAAGCGCCCTTATCGCTGCCTGCAGGACAGACGCCATTAACCTGCGCCTCAGCGGCTAACTGTGCAAAGATTAGCTTTCTGATTTTCCCGCTCAGGCCCACGGGCGTCCACATGCACACTCAGATGGAGCGATACCTCACAGAAACAATCATTAGCTTAGATAAAACCCTGAAATGTTCAGCTGATCTCCTGTAAGGTAACATGATGGATGAATTTCCCATAAATCAGCTCTCTGAACATGAAACCAATTCCACTGAGGCTGGAGTGCACGAGGCTTTCTCCATTTTAAAGAACATTGTTGTTGAGCTTCAAAGAACCTGGAATAATGATGCCTCACAGACTACAGGCAGCAGTTTTTCAACAACAGCACAACTTTTTGGACATTTTTCTCTGTACAAATGTATCTAGAGTTTTGGTTGATTAACTACAAACTCACAAAACTGCTGGTTATGTCGGACATCCATGATGATCCAATTCCTAAAATCCAAAGTTACATGTACTTAGTGTACTGTTTTTATACTATTAAGGTTTTTTAATTTATATATTAACATGTTAACCCACGTGATTAATAAAAAAATTATTCAAAATCTTGCTCCATGGTGGTGCCATATTGTATAAATACATTTTATCTGGTGAAACATTGCGATTAATCGCGATTAATCCCAACACAAAAGTGTGATTAATCAGATTTTTTCTTTCATTGATTTACAGCGCTAACTAAAAATAAATGTACTAAACATAGAGTTCTGTGTGTGATTTCATATTGTGATTATAATAAGCGGTCGGGAAATACTGTAACTAAATAAAACTTCTCGCGATTAATCGCGATTAATTTTTTCCAGGTTTGCGATTAATTAGTTAAATTTTTTTTAAATCCAATCCCAGCCCTTTACACTATGCTACTTTTTAATATTTTTTTTTTAATACACATTGATATTAACCCACATGGAGCTCCAGACCAGTTGAAACCAGTTCGGGGGATTCAAGGACCTAATCGGTACTTTTCCATTGAAAAGCAAAGCTACAAATGATCTAGTCGGCAGAAGCCAAGCACTCTGACCCATAAGGTATTTAAGACCATGGGGGGTTTCATTCTGTCCTGCCAGACATTGGGTTGAATCCACAGAAGGTAAACCTCAGGGGTTTGTCCAGGGAACTCTGTGCGACTCTGATCCAACTTATTATTAAAATTATTAAATTCTAGTTGAAGTTTTTGTTCACTTTCTTCCTCATCAGCTAACACACAAAGGTTAGCAGGGGCTTCCTCACAATAGCTACATGTCATCTTTTTTATTATTTTTTTTCTCCCAAAACTACTGGAAATAATTAATAATTTTTCACTTTGCAAAACAAAAAAACAGTGCTCTAAATCAGCTACAATAGACTAACTTTTGTACCATTTTTTTCCAATGATGTTTTATAGTTATTATGTGCAGATAATGGTTTTAGTTTTTATCAGCATCATCCAACATAAAGATTATTGCTAGTATTTCTTACACTTAGGCTTTGATGGTAAAACAACAATAAATATGATCTGCTTGGTCATCATCATCAAAACGTTTCATAGACATGTGAGTGAAAAAAGGTGCTGTGTTCATCATTTATCATTATTTACCACTGACTGTATATAAGCACTGGACTGAATGACCCTTCCCCCCCCTTGACGTTCCAAACAGGAAGTACCAGCTGGCTCCAAGAGGCCAAAATGCCATTTTTGCTCATGTTCTTGAAAATCCAATTCTCTTCTTTTTCTGCAGTTAAAGTTATAAACTGACCAATCAGATGCTGCCATAAAAGTAGGTGGAGCCTTGTGGCCCCCACCTCCAATGTCTGATTGACAGCAGTAGTACGGGTTGTGACTTACAAAAAACTCACTCCTGATTGGTGAGAGTGGTTGCCATAGAAACATCGACTTGGACCAATCACTGCATACTGACGACTTCTGGCTCCAATATGGCGACATCCAAATCACAAAAAACAGCAACCGGATTGACTTCATTTGGTTGGAACCGGAAATAAACCATTTTCTTCAGTCAGTCCAGTCCTCATTTCAGTCGATGTTATGTTGACATTCTTTCGACTACCTCAACCCTTCAACCGTTTATGTAACTAACATAATTCCAGTGGAGAAAAGCGGCTTTACATTGATATCTAACTCTTAAAGTTGGTCGTGTGTTTCACATCGATGCAAAGACGATAAGTAAATCTGCTTTTGTCCATATCAGAATCCACTGATTCATGATGATGGAGGAAATGGTTGGAGAGCTAAAGTGTGTCAAAGAGTTTGTGTTATTTTCCACTGGCAGCATCTCAAACTTAACTTAAATTGTCATAGCTTAAATAAAAAAAAATGTTAAAGATATTGAACGGACCATTTAAACATATTTGAAAACTGTTAGGATATTGGCTAAACTATGAATCTTGACTTTACTCTACACAATAGGGGAAAGTGTGGTTGTTCCATAAGTCAAACTTCATCATTTTTTATTAGCACCTGTAACTTTAAAATGGTATTTACATCCGAAAATATCATGATTCCACAAGTTTTAGATTCCTAAGTTTGATGTTTTCATTTGTTGCTTGGGCCAATTCTCATTTTCTACGTATAGTATTTTTTAGAAATTTACTCCAGCTAAACAGAAGCGACAAAAGATCATTTCTGTCAACGTATGCCTTAGTATGGCTCGTTTCCGCTGAGTGGTCCAGACCGGTCTGCCCCTGCCAGTTTAGAACAGTCCTGGTGGTTCAAGTGAGCATTTACAATGAGTGTTGGACCATCGAGGTGCATCTGGGGTGTGGACCGATGACGTAGCTGTGCGTCATACAGGTCCAACTACAGTGATTCATGGATTCGGTGTGTCTCCAGTCCCTAACCGCCACCAATAAGGGGGAAATATTGAATGCAAAGAATTTAATTATCTTTGCAAGAAGATTAAAGAAGGCTAAGAAAGGACAAAACTTTCGACTTGGATCTTGAGTCGCTGAAAGTGCTGGTCAGACGCTTGCTGTTGTCGTAAAACCTTTCCGCCAATCAATGGATTTTGACAGTAGTGCCACCCAAATGGGTCCGTTCCATTTTTCTCTGGACATACAACTAACGGGGGACCAAAAGTGGTATGAATTGGTCCAACCTAAAGGGTCCATTTTATAATGGAGAAACGCTCAAAATACAGTACCGGTTAGGTCCGATCCGGACTGCTCAGTGGAAACGAGGCATTAGTCATCACACACTTGGGTGGGAAGTCTGTTCTCTGGATTCGACCCATCCTGTGCACACACTCGGGAACCATTTGGTGCAGGGAGAGGAAACTCTAGGTCTTGAGGGCTGCAATCCTGCATGTTTTCCAACATCCCCTGCTCTGGAACTTTCTAATTGGATGGACACACTTGGACCAAGTGATCAGTCATGAGTAGGGCTTGCATATCTGGAAATTAAGCAGAGGCTGCATCTCTCGAGGCCTGGAGTTGCCTATCCCTATTCAACATCTTAGTCCAACCCGTTAATTCTGAGGGTCACGCAGGGCGGCAGTAGGTTTTTGAGTCTTTGGTATGACTCAACCACGGATTTGAACCCATGACATCCCAGTCTCAGTGCAGAACTACTGAGTTGGTCTTTCATTAAAGCTCATTACAGGAAAACAAAGGTTATTTCTCTAAAAAAACCTTTGTCTTTGACCTTAGTTTGAGTTCTCCAACCAGGAGATGTTTTGCAGTTTTAACAAAAGCTTTGAAGGAGGGAGTTACCTTCTCTGCAGAAGCGGCCCTTGTATTCCGTTTTGGAGCAGTCACACACCGGCTCTCCGTCCACCACCAAGCACGTGCCACCGTTCTCGCACGGATTCACCGTGCACCACCCCTCTGACTCCAGGGGCACCCTCAGACTCCCCAGGAACAGGGGCTGTGAGGTTCCGTACTTGAGGTCTGTAATCGTTCCCCTGAAGGGCTGCATGTTTCGCGCCGTGGGCAGTGTGAGTGCGCCGCTGCGGATATCCTGAGGTACTCCACCCAGGAACAAGTCGCTGACTATTTTCATGAACTGCCGCTGAGGCTGCACCTCATCCGCCTTGGCCTGGCCGTCCAGCACCAGTACCGTGCGCAGGTTATACCTGCTGAGCGTGGCGGCGTGCCAACTGCGATCGTCCACCCGTTTATTAGACACGACGCTGGTTTCTGCGCAGTCGATGCTGAAGCGCAGCTGCAGCCGGCCCTCCACCACCGCAAGCTGCAGAAAGTCACAGTAGCCCCCATCGTCAAAGTAGAGCAGCAGCGCCTCCGACGCCTCTGTCTTAAACTGGAAGCTGAGGTCACCGCGGGTGCTGGCGTCCCAGCGGAGGTAGCGGGCCCACTGACCAGGTGTGCCTAAAAACTCCAATCCCAAACAAGTGCTGAGGAACATTTGCAGCCTGAGAGAAAATCCTACAAGATCCATAGCTGCAGAGAACTGATTAATCCCAGAAAGCCTCTGAAGGGGGGGTGTCAATCCAAAAATCTTTGACAGGAATCCACAGTTTTATCCACAAGATATATTCAGATAAATATTATTTATAAAAATATGCTTTAAAGGGAGAAGGGCAGTAGAAGGATAACAGTCATTGAGCTTAACAGTCTTCAGTTACAAGAATTTGTTCAGTTGCTGCAAGGCAGTGATCGTTGGAGGAATCCTTTTCCTGTGACGGTCAAAGACAGGAGGAAGAGGAGGGTTGTCGATGTTTCTGTTCTGAAGAACGGCTGAAGTCGGGGCTTCTAGTGCAACGTCTGATGGACTTCTCAGCTTATAGGAGTCAGTGGAGTTTCCTCCTTCATTTTGTGGGACGGGAAGTGGATCTGACGGCTGATCCGGCATCTTCTCTTGGCTCCATCACTGTCAGACAGAGAGAGGAAGAGCGTTAAAGAAAAGTCCATGGACAGTGACTGTACTCCTGGTGGAGTTTGTCTGGAAAACACCTGAAACAGCTTTTTTCTTTAACAGCACATCGCTTTCAGTTTCTTTTAACAACCCAAAGTATTTAAAGATCCAATCAAATGAAAATCATGTTTTTGGTGTTTTAACATGTTCTTGTAGCCTTTTTCTGGTAATGGAGGACATATATATAAGTTTTTACAATCTAAATTGTGTTTCTGATCCATCCATCCGTCTTCGTCCGCTGCCGGGTTGTGGGGTCTGCAGTCTAAGCAAAGATGTCCAGACCTCCCTCTCCCCGGTCACTTCCTCCAGCTCCTCTGGAGGGACCCCGAGGCGTTCCCAGGCACCCAGCCGAGAAAAATTGTCTCTCCAGGGTGTCCTGGGTCTTCCCCGGGGCCTCCATCCAGTGGGACATGCCAGGAGGCATCCAGACCAGATGCCCGAGCCACCTCAACTGGGTCCGCTTGGTATGGGGAGAAGCGGCTCGACTCCGAGCTCTCTCCGGGTGACTGGGCTTCTCACCCTATCTCTAAGGGAGCGCCCAGCCACTCTCCGGAAAAAACTCTTTTCAGCTGCTTGTAGTCTGGATCTGGTTCTACCCAGAGCCCATGACCATTGGTGAGTACTGGAACGAAGATCAAACGGTAAACTGAGAGCTTTGCTTTCTGGCTCAGCTCTCTCTTCACCACAACAGACCGGTACAGCGACTGCTGAACGTTTCTTGATTTCAATTGTGATGGATCAGTAGCAGCTGAAAACCGGCGGTTTTAAAAAGGTTCGAGTTTGCTGCAATGGGCGGAGCTAAAGTCTCCCATCTCAACTACAATTCTGATGCATCCCCTGACCACTAGCAGACAAACAGATCTATTAACGCATGGGTGGACAAACTACCGCCCGTTGACCAAACGTGGCCCTTCAAACTATTTAATCTGCCCCCCCCCACCAAAATGGAATAAATGATGATAACTATTATTATCGTTTTATTTTCAGATGTCTCCCCAAAGATGGCGCTCTACAAAAAAATTGACCTTTCTTTTGATGCAGAAAGTTAATCTTCATTCATGAAAGTTTGGAAGATTTGTTGTTTTTTTAAAGGGTGACCAAACAAGACACTGACTCCGCCCACAGCCAAAATTTGAAAATCCAGTCAGAGGGGTGGGGCTCCGGACTGTTGTGATTACTGGAGTTGCAGATGATGACGTGAGACTTCTGAAACGACGTGGGACTTAAATGGTTTGACCAATCACGAAATTCAACTGTAATACCTCCTTACAACCTGGAGGGGGCAGCACACAGGCGGTTTTGGCCAATATTCTTAGAAGTTTGTTTTCATTTGTCAAAAATGTTTCAAGGACCAATAGTCAGCACTTTTAGCCCCATTTACAGAGGTAAACAGACAGAAAAAAGTGGATTTAGGGTTTGTTTTATCCTTTAACATTCATGTGTATTTTCCAAATCCGACAGTCATTATCCTGATCATTCCAGCACCATTTGGAATGCAGCATAAGAACAAAAGTCACAGTTTTGAAATAAAAACTCAATAGTGTTTGGTTATATTTTCAATAAAAATTAAAGCATATTTTGTCCAGATTAAATGCTATTTATTTCTTTTTTTTTTTGGATTACCAAAATAAATCACATTTCTACTCCTGGTTTGGCCTTTCCATCAAATTTTAGAACCTTTGAGGCCCACAAGTCAAAAGGTTTGCTCAACCCTGCATTAACGTCTTCATTTTCCTCATCTGAGCTGCCATCTAGCTCTAAGCTATGCAGCTGGACAGCTCTATATTGCTCTCTGTTTTTATGCTAAGCTAATGTTAGCTTGGGCTTGTGAGGTTCTACAATCTTGCAAAAGAGAATGTAAACAAAGTAATAAGCAGCCACAAACTAATACTGAATTTTAAATGAGCTCCTGTATCTCTGCAGAAACTATGTCCTGAAAAATGATGCAAGCTTTTTTGATTTTGGCTAAAAACTGCACAATCATAATTAAAAGACCAATAGAAAAAAATATGGTTCACGCCAATTTTTACCTGTTGATGTTCATCATAGGACCCACAATCCATAAGGGGCCAGTAACAAGAAAAAATAAATAACCTTAGACGTGAACAAACTGACAAACATGGGAGAAAATAAAGATTTGGCAAATCAGATGACATGAAATCCACAGATCCTTAAATCCACTGAGGATCATTAAGTCAATTGAAGACAGATATGGATGAATAATGTGAGGCCAGATATCCTCTTTATCTTTATCTAAAACCTGAAAGTAATTTCTAAAAAAAGACCAGCCCAAAGTCATGACATTTGTTAGTCACTCCATGAGAACAGAATGTTCCAATAGAAGAGATACTCAACCTGAAAGAAGTTGTCAGAACAAATGTGATTTTGAAATGACGATCTGGAGAGGATGTGATGAGAGTCACGTCTTTAAAATCTGCAGCTACTAAAGAGTCGATCTTTGGGTTCGACTGTGTGTGAGACGCTGGAAAAATCGTCTTGAATCGTCTTTTAATCATTCTTGAATCAACAGACTGTCAGCATTCTGCCTTCATTCTTGCTTCTATTTCAGTTTTTCCTCAACAGTAAAGACGTAAACCTGCTGTGATTGTTACAGGAGTAAGCCTGCCCTCATTTCCCATCATCCCTACTAGCTCTCAGCCCCTCACAAACCCAACTCTTGATTTACCAGAATTTGAATAAAGAAATGCCCAACATGACCTCCATTGTGAGAAAAAGCCACAATAACATGTTAAACACCAAAAATACAATTTTCATTGCAGTGGCTCTTTAAAGTACAAAACATGAGAGATCTGAGCCATTTTTGAAAGAACAACTGTCTCGATCTGAGCAGCTAGATTAGCTGAGCCTTCCAAACACTCCAAACTGAGCATGCTCAGATCAATGTGCTGAAGAGAAGACTGTAAGGTGCAAAAATGGAAAAAATGTTGACTTTTTCTCCTTAAATTTCCACTCCAACTATACTATATATGTTGTAAAATTATTCCCAGTAGAATTTTTATTATGATTTTGCAGTTTTAAGCCAAAATTTAAAAAAAAATTGAGACAGATTTTCTACAGAGCAGCATTAGCATTAGCATTAGCATCAGAAATTTGACTGAGTTGAGGGTGGAACCGTTAGCCTCTGACTAATTTCCCATCAGCCCTTTGTTTGATCTCTCTCCTGCTAACCCAAGCTAACATTAGCGTAGCAAAAAGCAATATGGAGATGTCCTGCCATACAGTTTGGAGTTTGATGGCAGCTCAGACAAAGAAAATGAAGACGTTAATGGATCTAAATTGTAGCAGAGCAAGGAGATTTTGGCCCAACCATGGGAGTTGTTACATCACAAACCTGAGAAATGCAGTTTTAGTCTTAAATTCTTCTATATATGTCGTCCATCATGAGAAAAATCCTACAAGAACATGTTAAAAACAGGATTTTTATTAGACTGGGTCTAAAATCTGTATATAAATTCTCCTTTTCTTCTGGTTAGTGTTTCTGCAGCTCTAACGAATCCTGATAATCAGTTAATTACATCTGCTGAACCCATTGACTCCATGTTATCAAGCAACAAGCTTCATCACATCCACCTTGATCATTTTTCACAAGTGAGGGAACAAAACTGTCCGCTGGGATTTGATTCTTCCAGCAGACCGAATGGCTGTTTGTTTCTTTTTTTACCGTCTTCTTCCTCTGAAGCAAACGCAGAAGTGCCTGTGAAACTGTGGCATTTTCCCTCCTCCACAAAGGTCGTTTGGAGTTATCGGTCATCTCCAGAGTAAATTAGACTCATTATTCTCATGGCAGAGCATGACTATCAGTCAGGCAGGCAGACTGCTTTTATCTGATGACCAGCCTGGAGAGAGAGACAGCTTTCTGCTGAATCTTCTTGAATAATAGGAGACACGCAGAAACACAAGCAGACTGTTGATGTAACATCTACAGTGTGGTTTCAGACAGCCGGCCTCACAAATGTCAACTTCGAGGAAAGTCAAATAACTGCTAGAAATGCTTTTTTTATGTTTAATAGAGCGTGAATGATAACTAAAGTGGCTGAGGTTGGTCTGGATGCCTGTAAAGTTTCCATCAACAGAAGGCTGGAGGTCAGAATCCACAGGAGAGACCTGGAAAATCCTTGAGGATCTTTGAATCTGATCTTCTCGTCCAGATTTGGGATTTATGTTAATCTCTTTATTAGTGTTTCAGGGAAATCTTCTTTTATCCTCAGTAAGATTTAAATCATATTTCATCTCTATTTCTATATGTCTGATCTTGTGGTTTTGGATTCATATTATCATATATTTTACAATTTATTTTTTCTCTAATTTTCATTCTGCTGTTTGCCATTTAAAACCAACGTTCTGGTCATATTTATTCTGCAGGACACAGAAACACCTCAGAGTCAGCTGATCGTTGTTAAATTCCTCCTTATCTTTGCAGGTTGTCTGGTTTTCTTTTTATTTTAGATCTATTAGATTTAGATCTTTTGGAATCTGGTTCCTGACAGGAACTATTTTGTTTTTAGGAAAGACTAAAATGTTTTGGAGAATTTGATCAATTTATCTTCAAACTAAAACCATTTATGAAATGTCCTGAAATAAAAAAGATTTTTTTAAATGTGAATTAAAGATAATTTATCATACATGCATCTTTTTATTACTATAAAGTCTTCAATAATTTATAAAAAGTAGAATCAGTTTGTTTAAAATTTGCTTAAACTACAGATGTTTTCGTATTTTAGATGTTTCTCACCCATAAAATTACATTTTTTAAACAAAAAAACTTTTTTTTACATATGTACTGTATACTGATCAGAACGGGAATTTGTTTGCACAAATTAGTTTTTAAAAAGTTGAGAAAAAGCAAAATAAAAGCAGAGGATGGTGTTAGCATGATCGCCATGACAACCTGAGACACTTTCAGCATCTATTTTCATTTTCAATGAACCATCAGATGAAGAATTTTTCTATATGATCTCAGGAAATTAAAGAATTAAATGTTTTTCTCTATTTTGATGACAGAAAGTCGACTTATGTTTATGATTTTTATCTCTTTAACTCTATCGTTTTTAAAAGCGCAAAACATGTACAGTTAAGTTAATCCGATTGACTTTCTGAAATAAAAACAGCCTCTGATGCAGTTTGGAGTTTTTTGATCAAACTTATTGAAATCAGAGGCCTGTAAGTTTGGCTTCAAGTTAAAAAATGTCTTAAAAGCTGCAAAAATTCAAGATTTTTGCTCTAAAACATTTGTAGATGAAATTGCAAATGTGTTTTTGCAGCACAAATCTGATTTATTCCTGCTATAAAATCAATAAACGGAAAACATTTGCATTAAAACAGCAGCAATTTTTGATTTTAAAAACTAGAAACATGTTTCCCTGCATGATTCAGAACTCCAAAGAACTATATAGAACATTCTGGTTCCTCCTGAGACCAAAACCCAACATGCACTAATCCAGGAATCTGCAGAACTATAAATGGTCCTCCTGTGATCCTGTAATCCTCTACATGTGACAGTGCACGTGACAGGAGGCCTTCTCCAGCCGCCGCCCCGCCGCTGAGAGCATCCTGACATTTACCTGCAGAAGATAACGTCAGGGGGAGGGAGGACCGAAACACTTCTGCTGCATGTTTGAAGCTAAATCTGCTGATTTGAATCTCCTCATCTATTCAGCGACTGGTCAGACGAGGGTATGAATGAGCAGCAGGAGGACGACTGCCAACCAAACGACTGGAAATGAGCCATGCACAAACAAGCAGGGAAGGCGTCAGACTTCCATCAGCGTGAGCGATGCGTCCAAACGCGCCTGCTTCCTGTCAGCTGCACGTGTGAGGACACAAATCCATCAGCAGAAATGATCCGTTCTGCACATTTCCTCCTTTACTGAAGGATCTGACGATTTCATCCTTCAGACTCTCTGGTGCATGAGCACAGATCATCAGTAGGTTTTATATATATATATATATATATAGGGGTGCAGCGATTCATTTAGACCATTCGATTTATATCCAGCTATTGATTTCAGAGGGATTTTTGACTAAAGATGTCCTGGATTGATTTTAGACCAGTGAATGTGATCGACAACCACAGGTTGTCGATCACATTCACTGATCTAAAATCAATCCAGGACATCTTTTAGCCAAAAATTCTCTCCGAAATAAACAACTATACACTGTAAAAATGAAACATCGAATCATTTAGCAAAAGCTCTGTCATTTTTTTACATTTAAATATAATTTCTGGAGTATAAGTCTCAGGCTTTTTTCATAGTTTAACCAACTTATGCTCTTATATTTTTATTTTTATTTATTTTGGGGTCTTTTTAGACATAAATAGGCTGATATATTTGTTTTTTTCCAGTAAACACCGATTGTCGTTTAGCAGTTGTTTCCACTAGAGGGAGCTGCATCCGAGGTTTTACTGACAGCGACAGAAGAAGAACATGAAAGAACATCCGTTTCCTCTTAAATTTTTATATTTTTCTTATACAGATCAAAGGATTTGTATTGTAGTAGTTTTTTTTTTTATTTTATTTTATTTTTAATTTTTTTTATACGCTTGGTGGATTTTTTCCAAAACGTTGGACTTTTCTCCCAAAAGTGCGACTTATATTCTGGAAAATAAAATATGGAATATAATTTTTTTAATCAAATTAAACTTTTAATTTTAAGTTTTTTTTTAATTGATGAAAACAACAAATTTTAAATTTTACAAACTTTTGATGATTGATTAAATATTTCACTTTTTTTCACAAGTTTTCCAGATTTTTTTTGTTTTTCTTGCAATATTTTGAATTGAATATGTGCAAAAACAAATAAACGAATGGTAAATCCATTTATATTTTAACTTTAGAAGGTTCAATGTTTACGTTTCAGTAAAACGAACCTCAAAAATTGTATTTTCTAAAAATGTATTTCATTTTATAAAGATTTTTTTTTATTGTTTAAGATCAATTTGATTAACAATTGGCCTCAGACGAATCGATTTGGTTGGATTGTAAAAATCGATTAATCGATGAATCCTTTCACCTCTAAAAGGCAAATTCAAAAACTGCATTCTGCAAAAACAAGATAAAAAACAAGAATTACAATTAATTTGCATGTTAAGTGCATAAAACAATAAAACCGGAGATGGTTAAATGAGTGAAATATTAAACCGCTTCAGCTGAACTGAGATAAATCTCCGATTTCATTGTCCTGCAAACGATCACCTCCGAGATTTAAACCGCCTCGATTCGTTTCTTTATGTTGCGTCTTTATCAAACGTCCGCAGCCTTTCCTTTCCTGCACGCGGAGCTGCTTATCAGTTCAGTATCAGACCATCGGTGGAGTACAGACCCCCCCCCACCCCCTCCCCTCCTCCCGCACAAATCCCGCAGGATCGTTTTCATTTCCAGCATTTAAAAGCTTAAATGGCAGCTTACTCATTTCTGATATAAATATGTTTTTTTTCTTTACATCCAATCTGGAGTCACATCAAAGCTGAGGCCTCCACAGATCCATGTCAGACAGGAGAGCCGCGTGCGCTCGTGTTCCCCCCCGCGCGCGCTTTCATTGTGCACCTTTTTGAAGCCGCGTGGAGAGCGTCAGGGGTTAAAAGGCTAAACGGCGCGGATCATTGTTCCCGCTGAAAGCCTCCTTTGACAGAACCCGCAGGGACGAGTCTGCGCGCACTTCCCGACAAAAGGCGCCGGCGCTCTGGATCCTATTAACGAGCGCGCGCGCGCATGTCAGCGCGCAAATACTAATAACAAAAAAGAGAAAAGCAGCCTCTTGTGTTTAAACGCGGGACACTTGTCTGTAATTTTACAGCAGGTGCTCCGATCACAGGACAAAATGTCCTCTGCAGAGAGCAGCTGATCGTCTGCTGAGGCGGGAGGCCCCGCACCCGCGCGCGCGCGGGGATGGAGGGATGGATAGATGCAAAGAGAGGAGGGGGGCTCCACCTCATCCACTCACCGATCCCCCCCGAAACGCCCCACTACACTCCTCCCCGTGCACGCGCACTTCACCCGCCGCGAGCCTTCAGAGCGCCGAGCCACCATTTCAGGCTGAGATCAGTGATGGGGGGGTGGGGGGCGTGCACGGCGCTCCGCCGCCGGCGATAAAAAAAAAAAAAAAAGCTGTTTCTGTGCGCGCGCGCGACAGCCAGACAGCAGCGCGCATTTCCGTTTTTAACACACTCCTCAAAGATGCTTCTGAGGTGAAGCTCCTTCGTGGATCAACCGAAGAAACGTGTCAGAAACGATGCAGAGCGTTTTTATCAACCTGGAGGCTCAGTTTTCAAAAACACAACCTAAACAAGGAACAAAAAACCAAAAACTTTAAGAGGAGCTGCTGACCGTGAAGCCTCAGAGGCCTCCTGGTGATCAGCTCATGGATCCAAACGACAAACAAACAGCCTCCAACCTCCTGAAACGGACCTAACACACGTTTTCAGGATGTTTCTGGACTTAGTTATTCAACAGTTTTATTCCAGTCATATTAGTCATCGTTGCTTCTACTTTTAATTAATTAACTAATTAATTAGTGTAATAAAAGGTTCCATCCAGAAAAGGAAGAATATTTACCGAATCTAAAGAAAAATGCTGCATCCAATCTTCTATGTACTTATATTTTTATTTTATTTTTTATGTTGTGTAACCTAAACTGTTTTCCTCAGCCTGCAGGTTTGCAGGATGTAAGTATTTTTTTTCAAACACCATAAGAATTTTTAAGTAATGACATGAGGAGAAAAGATGAAAATGTAAGAATTTTATTTTTTTTAAAAATAATATAAATTAATTAAAAACTAAATCAAATATGTGTCTATTTTGGGACTTAAAACACCTTTACTGTTGTAGATTTATTTTTGCACCACTTCAACAACAAAAATCCGCAAAGATTTGGCATCTTCAAAGCTGAAACAAAACGCTATTTTCTGTTTTAAATCAAAAACACTTCAAACAATTCAGGAATTTGAATACAAAATTTATCTAAAGGAAAAAAAAATCTGTTTTCTAAAATGGCAAGAGGTGAGGGCCGGTGTGCGCGTGCGCGCGTTCGGGCTGTGGGTGTGTTCGCGCGGCGGTGCAGCTTTGGGCTCGTGCTGCTGCAGCAGACTACACGACATTACGTCATGAGTTAGTGAGCGCCACAAAAAAACAGAAAAAAAAAAACACGCGCGCGTGCGCCGGCAGGTCCAACATCCACACGCACGGATTGTGAATGTGTACGCGTGCCGAAGATAATTGATTGGTCGCTTCGGCACGGTCGTAGGCGCGCATATACACTGTGCGCGTGCACGAAATTACATAATGTCACTCGGCCTTTTTCGATGATTGATTTTACGCAAAAAATGCTGTTTTGTTGTGTTTTCTTTTAATTAATAATCCAAATTTTACGCAAAACGGAAGAAGTTAATCATTTTAATAATAATTTGATTTTTTCTGTTCTCCTTTTGCTAAACATGTATAGGCGTTTTTTATTAAATGACTCATTTTTGATGGATAAATATAAAAAATTGAAGCAGGATAAAAAGAAATGAGGGAAAAAAGCGTCCTGCGTAAAATGTGGCGCCCCCCCCACCCCCACCCAGAGGCGCCGCAGTTACCTTGAGAGCCCTTGGCTTTCTTTGCGCCTGATTTCCCTGTTAATCTGCTGCCAACCCCGAAATTACAGGGAAGAAGATAAAGACGCACAAACGATAAAAAAAAAAAAAACCCAATCTCAAACGGGGGGAAAGAAGGGGGGAATCAAAGAGTCAAACGGAGCGGGAGGATGGGGGGTTTCTGCAGACATGCGCCGTTTATCTTAAATATATATTTGTTTTTATACAAGAAGATTTAAAAAAAGATTTTTCTTTTTATTCTGCGGCCACTTTTTCAACCCCAAATCCGTCCTGTCGCCGTTTCCCCGCCGCAGGTGAGGACGCACACCTTTTGGCCTCGCGCAGAAGAACAGACGCAGCTCCCTGATGGGTCACGCCCATCCTTTTTTTCCTCAGGGGGGAAGAAAAAAATCCTGATTAGGAATTCCCTGCGCATACACGCGCGAGGATTTTCTAATCCTATTAACTCTTCAAGTCCGACAAATCGAAATGTGTGATGAAGGAGAGAAACCTCCTCCTCCTCCTCTTCCTCCTCCTCCGTGAGAGGCCTGATTTCCTCTCAGCTCGCGCGGAAGCCGCGGGATCTCTGCTCACGAGGCTTTTTTGTGAAACAGATCCATTCAAACATGCGAGGATTTGTGTTTTTTGCTGCAGATTTGGAGACAAGTTTAGGTTTCACTGAAGAAGGAGAGTTTTGGAGCGGAGTCTGCAGGCCGCAGTGTTTTACGCACAGAGGAGCGGGGCGCGCGGGAGAGGCGGCGCGTTTCTGCAGGGCGACGAGCATCCTCTGGGGAGCAGAAACGTCCCTCAAAGAGATGGAAGAAAATTCCCCCAAATTACCTACATTTATATTTTAAAATGTCATATTTTATAAGATGTTAAAGGAAAAATGAGGCTAAATCCGGTTTGGTAAATCCCGCCTGTGCGCAGAGAGACGCGCGCGGAGGAAGGATGGAGGATTGGGATGCTTGCAGCATCCTGCCGCGCGCGCTGTCCGGCTCCACAAGGTCACGGAGCGCGCGATCCAATTACAAGAAAATACGCATGTATATTTCAGGAGTGTGTCACGCGCACGCGCGCGCGCCGTCAGGGGGAATTTGTTTGACATTTTAACACGAGGCTGCAGCCGACAACAAAGCGCGGAAAGCGGACACCTGCCGCTCAGCCTCTTCATTATTCAGCAGCAAGAAAAGCTGCTGCGGCGGCGCCCGCTCCCGTTTTCTAATTATTGGAAACGCTTCCAAAATAATAAAAAAAAAAACACAAATTTGTGTCTTAATAAATAGATGTTATCTGTAAAGGAGTGGGAGGAGTCTGAGTCTGACAGGCCGACAGATTCTCCCTTTGAATTCCATAAAGGAAGACCTCACCTGTTCCAGCCGGAAACCTTCACCTTTTCCAAGCCTGCAAACTGGGAAAACTCCCGGCAGAGTCCCGCGCCTTCTCTGCCTCACGTGCGTCCGTCTGCGCGCGGACTGTCCGTCATGGAGGCGCAGCCGCGCGGACAGGTAACGCGAACAGGTTGGACAACAGTGGTGGCATCACTGACCTGAGTTCAGCTGACCGCCGCAGAGTCCACGGGCTAAAATCCAGCTCTGCATGCGCGGAGCCGCGCGTCCTCGCAGTCCGGGATGCTGGCGTGTGCGGCGCGGGGCGCGCGGTTGTGAGCGCGCGGCGGCACCGGGCTGCGTTTGTGGCTCCTGTCGGGCGCGTGGACCGCGGAGCACCGTGCGGCGGCTTGTGGGGGGAAAAGCACGCGCACGCCGAGACGCACGCGCGTGCGCACGCACACATGCTGAAAAAAACGCTTGGGCCCGCCCTTTTCTCAGCACCAGCACGCGCGACTTAAAGGTACACCACAAGTGGGAGCGGCCAAAGCGCGTGCGTGTTGGCACGTTCTGCAAGCTCCAGCGGTGCCGCTCACTGTCAGCATCGAACGGAACCGGCGGAACCGGCAGAACCGGGACTTGTGGAAGCTGCGCCGCATCTGACTGAAGTGTCCAGAACACTGGTGTGTCCCGCGCACAATTTTGTGTACACGCACGCTCTAACGCGCACGCGCGGAAACATCCATAAGTTATAATCTTGACTTTTTAAAATTTAGTATTATTTGTACAGCATAAACAATAAAGTTAGTTTTAGTCAAAATTAAAAAAAAACATTTTTGTGAGAATATTTATTGATATTAAAGCAAATACGTGTTAAGATTAAAATATCACAGAAATATGTTTTATCTGCATGCAGACTTAAAGCCTTTTAATAAATAAAACGCAAGACTGAACCCATTTATCACAAAATGTACTGAAATAATTTATTTTAGAGGCATGTTGGTCAAATTGGTTCAGATTCTCAAAGCGATCAACCAAAGACAGACCGAGCACGTGCAGAATAAAGAAAAATAGATTTGATTTGAGAAACCATGTTTTTCTTTACTATTCATACTGAAAAATACAGTAAATTTAAGCAATTTGTTTCCAAGAAAATATCAAACTGGTGTTTACATCCAAAACTAAAGTATATTTAATACTTATTATTATGATTATTTCATTTTTCTCTAGCACCATTATGCTGAAAGTACCAAATTCTATTAATACATCTATAAGCAAACATCAGAAAAATAAGAATTTGCAGAGAAAAAAACAACAGTTTTCCTCAATGGATCCCAATAAACATTTAATAAACAATAAAATACTTTAATTAATTCTTGAACTTCAGCAAAGTCTGAAACATTAAATGATATGGCTGAATGTATTAAACATAAATGTTTATGGAGTAATTCCAACAAACATAAACCTGCCAAGGGTTGGAAACGAGGCCTATTTCCATTACAGGAAGTAGTACACAAAAAAGGATTCTTCAAAATAAAACACAAAACAAAACAAAAGGAAGCTCGAAAAGAAAAGCAGAAAATACACCCAAAACACGTCCAGTCACATGGATTCTCTTCAGCTTCCTAATTTCAGAATATCCCTGCTGATTTATTCACTGTTTTATTCTTTTATTCTGTGTTCTTTTCTCTGCATCAGCATCAACGTTCAGAATCATGTTTCTGAGAACGTCAGTGTCAAAGCTCTATGGAAGTTTTAAATCCGATTGGATGTTCACATCATTTCCATGATCCCTTTAACATCCAAAATCCACATATGGATCTGATCATTCCGATACGAGTCTGCAGTCACAGAACCGGCTGATCTGTGATCTTCAGGTCCAGCTCAACCAAACTTTATAAAATGATTCCTTAAGAAGCTTTATCAACACATTAACAAACATTATTAATGTGTTGATAGGGTGTTAGTAAGATATTTATTATCACAATAAGCCAAATGTTTATTAACATACATAATCAGATTCATTACCATATTAAGTGAGACCATTCAGGCCTTATTACAAGCTTAGAAATGCATTAACTATCTTTGTAAACATCATGTAGTGTTTTGGAGCACCTCATCTCTGAAGTCTTGTGAGGATGTCTGTGATCTCAGATCCACTAGACCTGGTCAACTGTAGACCAGTGGACCACAAAGGTTTCTAAAATCTGATAGAAGGGTCAGCAGGAGTAGATGCGTTGGTAGTCCACCTTATAAGAGAAAGAAATAACCTGGAATCTTGATTAAAATACGCTTTAAAGACGAAATTTCAGATTTTTTTTTTGGCTTTTGTTCTAATTTCCATGCCAATCGCACCAATGGGATTTATGTCCTTCAGGGGAAAACGCACATTTAGAGAAATGGTGCATTCAGGTGATGTTGAAATGATTGGAAAAATGACTGTCAGGCTTAAAAAAAACAAACATGGACATTGAAAAAACAACTTGTCTTCCAACACCACATGAAAGCAGAATCACTTTCTGCACTTACAGATAGATAGAATGCATTAGTAACGAACCATCTACAGCTCAAGTGTCACACTCAAGTCCTCGAGGGCCGACTGGTTTTCCGGAATCCCTGCCTTTGGATCAGGTGTGTTTAGCAAATAAGAAGCTTCTATGGCAGCTTGGTTGGAAAACATGGAGGACTCCGGCCCTCGAGGGCTGGAGTTCGGCACCTGTGATCTATAGAGAGACTTCAGAATTACAGGGGAAAAAATATTAAGGATTATCTATTTAATTTATTCCAGTTTGGTGGTCCAGATTAAACAGTTTAATGGGCCGCATGAGGCCCCCGGGCCGAAGTTTGGCTACTCCTGCTTTAGAAGTTGGGCTGTGGATCGTTATTGGAGTTGGTGATCCAAAAAGATCACAGATTCACAGATCAAACCCCAATTTTTATGTCTGAATGGTCTTATTTTTTCACTGAAAATTACAGTAATTTGTTTTCAATCACCATCATTTTTATGATTATTTAGCACAAATGAACAGAAACCACTAAATATTACAGATAAAAGACAAATATTTTGATAGAAATCAATTATTTCAGTAAACTGATCTTCTGTCTCATGTTTTGATTACAAAAAAACGTCCATAGTTTTACTTTGAAAATCCGGACCTTCACCTCCACTTTACTTTGAAGATTTCTTTACTTCTAGTGTCAGAAGGACATTCAGTTTGATTGATCAAAATCCAACATTATTCTGCATTTTAGAGATAAAAATATCTTATCTGAGTAGTATTTTTACTTATATTGATAAAGATTTCAAATCTTGGATATTGGAAATTTTTGGGAAAAGACTGCAAATAGTATTTGAGTTCTTGTTAGAACAGAGAAGAGGCCAAACCGCGGACCCAGAAGTCAGCAGAACATCTGCAGCCATCACAGCCACAAAAGAGCCATTAAGCCATCAAACCAGGATTTCCCTGCACTCCAACCTCTTACTTATCTCCTCTGCACAAAAGCACAGTCACCTTGACATTACAGGGTTTTCCTTTTTTGCACATTACACTCCTAGAGATTCATATCCATTTCTAATACTCTGTATCAAAGTTTTCCCTGCAAGATCTGTAGCTTGTGACCTGACAGAGTGACCTGAAAAGCTGCTATTTTCTTCCATTTAAGCAGATGAAGAAATGAGGATTAATAGAAGTCCAAACCTGACTGCAGGTGATTCACAAATGAAAAGAGGTAAAAGCATCAGAGGCCGCTGAGACCGTTCCAGATGATTCTCCCGGCAGCTCTTCAGGCTGTTGTGTAATGAGCCCCCCCATTTCCGCTGTCGTCCTCCACACTCTTTGACAGACAACCTCTCAATAAAAACCCCACCGCGGCGGTTTGAGCGCCTCTCGCAAAGATCTAATTGCCAGAAAACATTTTAATGAAACAAACATAAATGAGAAGACTGAGTTAATTAATTGCATTCCTGAAAGCTGAAACACAGCCTGGAACAATGACTGCCGAGGCCAAAAAGGGAGAGCAGCACACTGCCGCTTTAATAAACACCATTCATTAATGCGTTTCTATGGCGACCCGAGTCTTGAAAGATTTTTTTTAATCATGTGTTCGCATGATGAGCTGCTCAGAATAATAGCTCTGATTTTATCCCACATATTGCACAGATATGGGAGCTGCGGATTTGCTCTCTTGTTCCCATCACAGCTGCTTGGTCAGCAGCTGCTGGTCGCATCGAAGGTTGTTCCATCTAAACCTGGACAGAGCACAAAGTCCGTCCATCCATTCTGAGGGCAAGCAAAGATGGCTAAACATTCCTGTCCCAGGTCACTTCCTCCTTCTCCTCTGGGGAGACCCCGAGGCATTCCCAGGAAGGCCAGGAGACGTAGTCTCTCCAGCGTGTCAAAGGAAACTTTAGCCTTGTTTCCACTGAACGGTCTGGTACAATATGGTAAGGAGTGGTATGGTCCAGTTATTTCTGGACCCAAATGTAGGAGACCGGGCTTTGATGAGAGAAACGGAAAATGAACCAAAACGTGACAAAATCTATGGAGAAACACAAAGAGAGGCAGAAGGATGAACTTAAAACCAGACACTCAATAGGCTGAGGGCAATTAACTCAACTTAAGACAGCTGTGGATCATGACAAACCTGAAACCGGTGACCAAATATAACAAAATCCCAACTAAACCACAGAATCCTGACAGTACCCCTCCCAAAAAGGGCAGATTCCAGATGCCCGAGCACCTTAGAGGAGGGGACCTGGAGGAGCAAAACAAGCTCAAGTCCAGAAAACAGAACTCCTGCAGCCAGACTGATGAGAGGGTATCAGAACCACTCCTCAGGAGCAGGCATGAAGAGGAGCGACCCTCCTCTGGAACAGGAAATCCAGCCAAGGGGGATGAGCTGCGACCATCCTCAGGGACAGGGAACATGAAGGAGTGGTCCCGTTTGCAGTTCCACCACAGACCAGACCTTCATGCTGTTTGCAGGAACCTTCAATATAGACTCGTGACCAAAAGAGTACACAGGAAACCGCAAAACCAAAAAAAATGCTTACAAACGTTAGCTTAAATGAGCGCTATATACCGGTATATTGGCAGGTTCAGGCTTTGGACTGGGCCTGCTGGGACGGCGTGATTATTGCCCTCTTGGGAATAAAATGCTTACATTTTTGGCTAATTTAGTTTGCTGAGGAATTTTATGCTAAGCTAGTATTGTAGCAACATGCTAACATTTTTGACTAATTTAGTTTACTGAGGAATTTTAGGCTAAGCTAGTATTGTAGCAACATGCTAACATTTTTGACTAATTTAGTTTACTGAGGAATTTCAGGCTAAGCTAGTATTGTAGCAACATGCTAACATTTTTGGCTAATTTAGTTTACTGAGGAATTTCAGGCTAAGCTAGTGTTGTAGCAACATGCTAACATTTTTTGCTAATTTACTTTACTGAGGAATTTTAGGCTAAGCTAGTGTTGTAGCAACATGCTAACATTTTTGGCTAATTTAGTTTACTGAGGAATTTTAGGCTAAGCTAGTATTGTAGCCACATGCTAACATCTTTGACTAATTTAGTTTACTGAGGAATTTTAGGCTAATCTAGTATTGTAGCAACATGCTAACATTTTTGGCTAATTTACTTTACTGAGGAATTTTAGGCTTAGCTAGTATTGTAGCAACATGCTAAAATTTTTTGGCTAATTTGTCATCTACTTGGGTTTTTAAGTCAATTTAGAGTTTAGCTTCTATTTTAGCAACATGCTATTTTTTGATTAATTTAGTTTACTAATGAACTTTAAGCTGTTACAGAGTTTAGCTAGCATTTAAGGTAGCTTTTTGGCTAATATTTTTGCAAAGTTGGTATGCACAGAGGATTTTAAAGCAATTTTACTACACATTTTTCAAAAATTTAAAACTGGAAGATGTTTTTAAGACTTTTTTATTCATAAATTGCATTATTTTTTTCTAAAGCATTTTAATTTGAAAAAAAAAACAACAAAAGCTAAAACATATTTAACATTAGTCTTCTTCCTATTAGCTTTTTTATAAATATTTTTTCTTTTAGAAAATTTAAGTGCACTACAAGTATACCAATGTATACTAAAAGTGAAGCAGTATTCTTGAATTTTACTTTATATATTGTAACTTAAAATAAAGTATTCAGTTACTTTCCACACTACATGTCCATGGTCTGTAGTAGTGTAGACTTGATCTACTTAATAAAATAAACTTCAGTTGTATTCCTTTTGGCTGAGGGTTCACGTCTGTTTGCTAAATGTTACATTTGTTTAGCTGCAGTTCAGCTTTTATTTGATGCACGTTTATGAAACACGAGCCGCTCTGCAGTCACTCGTCTTTGTCTTCTGTTGCCGTGCGGTTTGCTTTCAAAGCCCTCCTCTCAGCCGCTTACATCTTTTCCTGAATGAATTGTTGGAAACAGCAGAGTAACTGAATCCCACCTGACGACAGGTGCGCTATTGATGTGTGCCATGATCCTGTGTGTGTGTGAGCGGTGGAAGAAGAAGAAGAAGGGCGCTCAAACAAACGTCAGAGTCATCTGTGGTGAGTCTGTGAGGAGTGTCGGGTATCCGTTCACAAAGCATTTCAGAATCAACATCAAGAGTTATTCCAGACATTTTTTATTTTCAATTAGTTTGCACAAAAACTTACTTTTTTCTTTCATAGCAATAAAAATAATCTATTTGTGCTAAACAAACAGAAAAAAATGTTCTATAATGATGCAATTATTAATGGACCTAAAATGAAACCTGAGCTGGAGGCATCACAGTCCAGCAAACACGTGAAAGAAACTTCATCCCGCCATTGTTTAAGCAGATTCCGCACAGCCCGATTATTCTGTGGCTGAAAAGAAAAGAGAAGCTCCAACTCCTGCACTTCTAAAAGGCCATGCATCTCAAGAGTGGTTATCTGCCGGCTCTCCCAACACCCACAGAGCCGTGTGGAGGGGAAGAGGAGCCGGCTTCCATTGAGGGAACACGCTCTCCTGGGAGGCTGATGGCTTTAGCTGCAGCGGTGTGAAAGTGAAGGCTGTGCTGCACGTTTATCACCGCGTGAAAAACCTAAACAGCCTCTGTTGCAGAAGGTGTTGGGGGAGTTCATGTTTGAAAGAACAGGTAACTGATCCACCTGGGAGCTTCCTCTGTGGCGACACGGCTCGGCTATGATTGGCTGATATATTCAGTAAACATTTGGGGTGGCTATGGGCAAGATTCTTGTGATACGACACGATATTTATTGCAATAATAGACTGTATCAGAACAATTTTTCGTTTTTTTTTATTAGTATAACTTAGAAAAAAAATAAAAGTAAGATGTCAAAAGACGCTCATAAATAATTAATAAAAAAACTCACCTTGTCAGCATTTTAAATCACCAGATGAAGTACTACGATAAATCACCAAATCGATTTTTTCCTAATAAACATTCAGCCTCAATGAGCAGGACTTCCAGGAACGTGCTCTTTTGCTGTAGCTGTAGCTAATGTAGCATTTTTGGTTCTGATGACCTATTGGATACAGGAGATTTTTTAGCCTTTGAGATCGCAAAGTTACAGGTATTTTTGAATTTGCAACGTGCACAAATCACATTTTTAATTGAAAATGTAAGTATGTCTACACTCCACTTTGACATGCACTTCAGAATTTTTACTTTACATTAACTGGACTTTCACTTTCTGTGCAGGATTCAACTTCAATTAGCCTGTTTTCAGCTTTTAAAGTGCAACTTTTACCACATTTTTTCAATTTGTTAGTTATTTAGCTTCTAGCATTTGTTTTTAGAGCTTTTTGGAACAACTTGAGATTGGAAGGTTTATAAAACACAACAGTTGTCTATCTTTTTCCAAACAAAAGAAACAAAATAAATAAATAAAGTTCTGATTTCCACAACACTATGAGTCCCTTTAAGTACGGTGGCCCTGAAGAGCAAATCACTCAACGGAACAGCATATAAAATATTACAACGACAATTAAAAACTAAGGCAAATTATATTTATAAACATAAAAACAACACTAAATTTTAGAAATGTCCAAAAAATTGAACAAAATAAAAAGAAAAATCAAAATGAAATGGTAAAAAAATGAAACAAAATTACAGTTGTGAAAAAATTAGGACAACCTATGAAAGTCTGTATTCTTCTCACATATTTTAGATACATACACATTTGAGCATCACTGAGTGACCCAGCAGATCTAATTAACATAAAATAATGTTAAGCCTATTTATGAAATGTAAAAAAGTTATTTCTACTTGTGTTTAAGTTCAGAAACTTCAAACCTAAACAGTGTCTCCATGATGAAATTTTAGCCAAAGAAGCAAAACAGCTGATAGCAGATAAAAATAAAATATTATTTTCAGATGTTTTCTTCTATAAGTTGAATAATATATTTTTTTATTTTTATTAAATCATTTTCTTTTTTAGATTACATTCAAATAAGATAGAGCTGATTATTTAATGTGGGTGTCCTCATTTCTTCACATAACTGTAGAAAACTGACAAAGTATCATGGAACATCTCTGATTGGATGATGTTTGCTCACCTTTTCAACAGGAAGTTGTTTGACAAGGTGATATCAAGTTAAAAAGTATAAGTCTCATCATCTGTGTGTGAAATTTGTTCTCCACATTTGAACCATTTGGTGGTTAAACCCCCAAATTCAAGCCTCTTATTCTGGATGTACACCAGGAAGCACTGGGTCCCATTTTTAGAGTCTTTGATGTAACTCAATCTGGATCTGAACTCACAATCTTTAGGAGTGGACACTACCACAGAGCCACTAGGCTTTCTACAGAAGACATTTCCTTTTTTTTTTTAGGGAAGGAGAAGCTGGGGAAGGGAAGGGTACTCATTCTGTGTAAATGTCCTTTTCTCCTTTTGTGTATTTGCTTTCTAACACACTGTCTTTTTAATGTATTTTATTTGATTTTATAATAAGCGCTTTGAGCTCCTTGTGAAAGAAAGGCGCTATATAAATGAATAAAGTTTGATTTTGAGTTTGACTTTAGTTTCTGACCAAAGTTGCTGCAAGAGTTTGTTTTTTACTTAATCAACTCTTTACCATAATTTGGGGTGAAACCTCCTTTTACATCAGGGTGTCAAACTCAATCGCACAAGGGACCAAAGTCCAAAACACACCTTAGGTCGCGGTTGAACATTTATTCGACACATAAACCAACATTTTTAAAACTTCATAAAAAATTAACATTTTAACGTAATTATGAACAAGATATATAGCATTACCTGCGACAATGCTAGTGTGAATGTTGTAAGCTGAATTTGGCTGCTGAAGATGCTAGTGCTGATAGTTGAAGATGAAAAGATTGATAGCGAAAAAACCTAAAGCTGAAAAAGCTGAAGTTAATAGCTGAAGACGCTTAAGACGAAAGCCAGCTAAAATATTAGCTAAATGTCAAATTAGACTTTAAAAAAAAAAAAAACTTAAGTTAGCCAAGTTAAGTTAGCATGTTGCTAAAATATAAGATAAACTCCAAAATAGCCTAGACAAGTTAAAAAAAGCCTAAATTAGCCAAAGCAGATAGCATGTAGCTGAAAAAATAGTTTAACTTCAAAATATCCTAAAAACTGAAAAATAGTCTGAATTAGCCAAAACAACTAACGTGTAAATATTAGCCTAACTCCAAAAAAGCATAAATAAAACTTAATAAGAAAAGCCAAACTTCGCCAAAATAGCTAGCATTTAGCTGAAATATTAGCTAAACACTAAAATAACCTAAGAAATCTCAGTAAATGTCAAAATAATCCAAAAAGCTAGCAGATTACCATTTTTTTAATTTTAAAACCATATCTTTTTAGCATAATCATGAATGATAAAAAGGAAGGAATATTATTCCGGAATAAATCAATTTAAATAACTTTCAATATTTTACTCTCCATAACATATATTTTGTCAAAATTATGCAAGATAACATTGGGCCATCAATAACAATAAAGCGAAATGATCTAGAGGGCCGGATATAAACACTTTACTTTGACACGTGTTCTACATCATTCAAAACTCAAACATCATCATCCCATCAGTGACGTCACATAACACCTTCCTTTCCTGTCATTTCTTAACTTTTCATCTGGAAATTACTTTTGTTTTTCCAACTTTTGTTGTGATCTTTGATATATTTTTGAGTGTTTGATTTGTTGATGTATTTTGCACCTTAGGGCCACCGTACTAGAGAGTAAAAACTGTTTTTAAAAGATGAAAACAGAAACGCTCTTTGAAGCTAAAGAAGGCCCTGTTTGCTCAAAAAGTTTTCAATAAAAGTGATTTCATGTCAGATCAACTCCAATCCGGTTAATAATTTTTTGAAAAAAATAGCGATTTAGAAAAAAAAATCCAGATTTAATTGTGACAGAAAACTAAAACAAGAAGCTGCTTGTTCCATCAAACGGAGTATAAAAGAGATGCATGTCTGTTTCTTCCATGGCAGTGACAGGACTCCGTTTCACGCGACTCATGAATAAATAAGCCAGGAGTGAAACTGGGGGGATGATTGATGGGCTCCAGACTGCTGCCAAAAAGCTGCCCTTCTGTTAAAGTTGAAATTTATTCAAGTGATTGCAGCGACAACACGGCGGCGCAGACTTCCCTCCTTGCAGCCTCATTTCATGAACCCCATGCCGTGCAGGAGCATGCAGATGCATGTGCACCCGAACCGCAGCTCTGAGGGGATCTTGGAGAACAAGAGCAACTTTTTTTTTTTTGTTCCCAGAGAGACAGATATTTCTCAGCGGGGGGTGGAGATGTGAACACCAGCGATGCTGATGAAGATAAGGCGAAGTAAACAGAGAGGATGTGAGTCCGCTGGGTTTTTACTGCCCTCTAACAGCATATATCCTAAGGGGAAAGGGGGACGGCGAGCGGCTGCAGCTAAAGTGCTATTGATCACATCACTGTGTTATCTCCCCCCCCCACTTCAGAGTGTATAAGTCACGTCGGCCCGCGGGGAGCGTGGTGGGTGTTCATTACGGGCCTCACAATGGGCATCATGCTTGTGTGGAGGCTGAAACACGTATTGACAGAAGCGGCTTGACATGCCAACGACCTGCAGTGTCACTTTATTGAACCGGTTTATAATGCAGAGTGATTACACAGCAATGTTAATTCACTCCTGGACTAACAGTGTCACCTCTAACACACACACTCAATCCATGTCGCACAATTACAAACCCTCAGAGTTTCCTGAGCTCGCTGCTCAGACGAAAACATGGCGGACAGAAACCGTCACTGATTATCACAGAACACCTGGGAATTCACAGTGATCGTTCAAGCTACCAATTCCAATGAAAATTTTATGTAAATGTGTGAAAAAAAATCAATCAGAGTGGGCCCTCACGATCCAAACAGGAAGTATCTGCTGCTACTCAGAAATAAAGCATCTTTGCTCAGTCATTTTACTGTCAGAACAACAATTCTTGCTACTAATCATATTTTTTATTATATTTTTGCTGTAGCACACTTTATGACCTGACCAATAAGATGCCTTTAATAAAAGGTCAGTGATGGGTCACGCTCGAAAGCATCAGTTCTAAGAATCGCCGTCTGACAGGAAGTCGAAAAAGTCGACTCCAAAACGACTTTTTTTCCTGTGCATGCTTCGTGTCTGCTCTGTCACACCAACATTTGATTAAAATATTTAACAAATTACATTACATTTTTGTGATGTAATAAATGCACACAATTTGGCAATTCTAAGGCTTCTCATGTATACTACATTAAAGCATTTATTTATGGTAAAATAAATAATCTGTTGTAAAGAATCGAGAGTCAGAAGAGACGATTCTTTACCAGGAGTCAAATCGAAAGAATCGGCTCCCGAGAAAGAATCAAAGTGTCCATCACTAGTTAGGGGCGTGACCTTCTAAAATTCTCACTACTGAGTGGAGAGACTGGTTGCTATGGAAATATGGACTAAGATTGACACATATCGCAGACAAGAGGATCTGGCTGCAGACGCCAACGTCTCAACCAGAACCGGAAGTTTCTCCACGTTGCCCAAAAAACTTCATTATGTATTTTAAGATTTCTAAAAGTTTTTATTTTTCTACAACTCTGAACACTTTTGGGATGGAGCTATGTTTGGGGTTTGGGCAAGTTGCATGATTTCTGCTTCCAGCCAATGATGTCATGTCTGGTCCCTCTCCAGAAAAAAAGCAACTGAATTGATTTCATTTGGTTGGAACCGGAAGTATGTCGTTTTCTATGGGTGACAACTCACTCGCTCAGTCCAGTTTTCTATATACAGTCAATGCTTGTAGCTATGCAAGTTTCTTCAAGAGGGAACTGGCTGCAGAGAAGATGGCGCCTGGATCATCAGCCTGAAGCAGAAATTATGCAATTTACAATAATCCTAACCCAAAAATGGTAAGAGCTGCAAAATAAAAAAAAAAAGGTAAGACACGCCCCCCAGTGCGCTGAGCTGGGACCCTCCCACCCTGAGCAACCAGGACCCCAATGGGAACCCCTGTCATCCGACGCCAGACCCCCACCCCACCAGAAGACCCTCCCCCCAGTAGACTGATGACCCCACCTCCCACCACCCCTTGCAAAGTTGACAGGAGGCGTCTGGGTCGCAGTATAGGCCACTGGAGCGCCTCCAGAGCCCGAGGCTAAAAGGTTCCAGGAAATACATTTTTTCAAATGACAAACCGTTCAGACGCAATGCATTGTGGGTTTTATTTACTGATCTAGTGACCATCGATGCACACTGTTACTTTGTAGAGACTTTTAGGAAATTTCCAAAGCACCGGATTATAGAAATGTAGATTCGGACATCCCGACAAAATGGTAAACGCCTGAAAAAGTAAACTAGTGAGCAGTGACTGCAGGACGCCCAGTCTGCCCTGGGGAGCAGCTTCAGGGACAGATTGATCCACCCTCGCTGTCCATAAAATCTGCACCACATCCTATACCGCATCACTGTAAACTACTACTCTGTTTATTTTGAAATGTAGCTGCGTTCATGCTGTTCATATGTTAATTTATTGTTGTTTCTCATACTCTTCCTCCCCTGCTGTGCAACACTGCAATTTCCCGATTGAGAGACTAATAAAGGACTTCTTATTCTTACTTATTGTGAACACTTTCAAATTAAAATTCTGCCAAACACTCGTCAAGCCTCATTGGTATCTGCTTCAGAAGAAGGAGAAAGAATCATTTCAAAATGTCTTATGAATGTACAACACCAGGGGTCGGCCACCTTTAACAGTCAAAGAGCCGTTTGGGCTCGTTTTCTACTGATTGAGACTTAGGAGGAGCCGCATAGTCTTACTTCAGTCTTTAAGAAATTTGGATTTGCATTCATGACCTTGTTTTTTATAATAAATTGGCACGAACAAAAGCAAAAATGTAAAAAGAACCTAGCATCTCTCAAAATGGGATTTTTTTTAACATGTGACAAAACTAAACTTTTTTTGTTCTATTTCCCCTCTTTGTTCTCAGCAGTCTTACACTGCTGGGTTTTGTTATTTTAGTTTGGGGTTGGATCTTGGTAGTCTTGATTTGCAGGCTTTGTTTATTTGTTTTCTTTAGGTAGTTTTGGTCAGATGGAGCTGCTGACTCAGACGTCGACATGGATCAGCAGTCTCCATGACTTATTTTATGTTTGAACAAGCAGTCACCATGGAGAGATAAAGGATCCTCATGTGGATCTGGACCTGCAGGTTGCAGACCCATGATCTACACTGAGGCCAAGACACTCATCCGTTTATGGTATTAGGTCATGGATTTAACTTTTAAACAACAAACAAACACAGTTAAATTTGAAAAATGTGCATTTATAAAAAATTTTGAATTGTTTAGTATAAAATACAGATTGGAATCTTTCAGAGTTTCCTGTGAAAAATTACATTTAACCCCAAAAAGCAAATTCATTAAACTGCTTTCTACTGTTTTGACTGAAGCAAGCATCTACTTGGTTCCTTTCAACCTTTTTTGTCCAGTACTCAAAGAAACAAACAAAGCATTTTCCAGAACATTAAAATCCAGGCGGATTATCTCCAACCATGACGAAACCGTTACCAGTGTTGCATATTTGGGTAACGACCATCTGAAAGAAAAAAATGGGACAAAGACGGAGAGTTTCCATTCGATGGAAAGACATTCCCTCTTTGTTCGTCTTTATCAGCCTCCAAACCACAGAGCTCCATCCTATCGATTCAAAAATGGCCTTTGTGCAGCTGACGCACAGATCGCCAAACATCAATGATCTCTGCAGGAAGCAGTTTTATTGAGAAGAACATACGATCGCCTGAAGAGGGGAAGGAAACCTGCAGTTTCTTATGGTTTCCAAGTGATGAATTTACATCCATAAAGTCTTCAAATGATATAAATACAACTGAGCACCATTTATATACATCACAGACACTTTTTGTAAAGTAAGATACGCGTTTTTATATGTTAACATTGAGATTAAACTTGGGCTGCACGGTGGCGCAGTGGTTAGCACTCTCGCCTCACAGCGAGAAGGCCCCGGTTCAAATCCCGGCTGGGACCTTTCTGTGTGGAGTTTGCATGTTCTCCCCGTGCATGTGTGGGTTTTCACCGGGGACTCCGGCTTCCTCCCACCGTCCAAAAACATGCTTCATAGGTTCATTGGTGACTCTAAATTGCCCCTAGGTGTGAATGTGAGAGTGAATGGGTGTGTGATTGAGGCCCTGCGACGGACTGGCGACCTGTCCAGGGTGTACCCCGCCTTCGCCCAACAGTAGCCGGGATAGGCTCCGGCACCCCGCGACCCCGAAAGGGACACAGCGGTCAAGAAAATGGATGGATGGATGGAGATTAAACTTCAATAGGATTGGATTTATCAACCCGAGCTAAATGCAAGCTACTTAATAAGTTACATCCATTCATTCATCCTTCTATCCTTCTTCACATCTGTCCTTCCTTCCTTTCTATCCTTTCTTCTTTGCTTCCATCTCTCCGTCCTTGTTGCCTTCCTTCCGTCCGTCCATCCTTTCTTTACGTCCTTCCTTCTTTCCTTACTGTCCATCCTTCTTTCCTTTTGTACGTCCTTCCTTCCTTTCTATCCTTTCTTCTTTGCTTCCATCTCTCCGTCCTTGTTGCCTTCCTTCCGTCCGTCCATCCTTTCTTTACGTCCTTCCTTCTTTCTTTACTGTCCATCCTTCTTTCAACGTCCTTCCTCCCTTTCTATCCTTTCTTCTTTGCTTCCATCGCTCAGTCCTTCCTGCCTTCCTTCCGTCTGTCTTTCCATCCGTCTGTCCTTCCTTCTTTCTTTACGTCCTTCCTTCCTTTTTTACTGTCCATCCTTCTTTCCTTTTGTACATCCTTCCTTCCTTTCTAACCTTCCTTCTCTGTCCATCCTTCTTTCCATCCGTCTGTCCTTCCTTCTTTCTTTACGTCCTTCCTTCCTTCTTTACTGTCCATCCGTCTTTCCTTTTGTACATCCTTCCTTCCTTTCTAACCTTCCTTCTCTGTCCATCCTTCTTTCCATCCGTCTGTCCTTCCTTCCTTCTTTACTGTCCATCCTTCTTTCCTTTTGTACGTCCTTCCTCCCTTTCTATCCTTTCTTCTTTGCATCCATCGCTAAGTCCTTCCTGCCATCCTTCCGTCTGTCTTTCTTTACGTCTGTCCTTTCACCCTTCTTTCCATCCGTCTGTCCTTCCTTCTTTCTTTACATCCTTCCTTCCTTTCTAACCTTCCTTCTCTGTCCATCCTTCTTTCCATTTTTCCTTCTTTACATCTGTCTGTCTGTACATCCTTCCTTCTTTCTTTACGTCCTTCCTTCCCGTCTATCCTTCCTTCTTTCTTAAAGTCTGTCTATCCATCCTTCTTTTCTTTCTTAGGCCCTTCTTTACGTCTGTCTTTCTTTCTTTGTGTCCAGCTGTTCATCTTTCTGTCCTTTTTTATGTTCTTCCTTCCTTCCTATCCTTCCTTCTTTGCGTCCATCTGTCTTTCCTTTTTTACATTCTTCTTTTTTTCCTTTATTCTTCTTTCTTCACATCCTTCCTTCTCTCTTTAAATCTGTCCGTCCAGACTTTCTACATTCTTCACGTCCGTCCTTCCTTCCTTTCGTTATATTCCATGTGTTGAATCCATCTTCATCAGTGAGGGTTTGTCCGTTCTGTGGTTAAAGCGTAGACTGGGCAGCACAGGTTGGTGAGGTTGGATGTTAAATGGTCCTTTACTGCTCTGTGTTTAAGTCTTCTGGGTTTCACATTAAACCTTTCATCCAAGCGTCCACACAGACACTCCCGCACGGATGGCAGCCAGCAGGAAGTTGGCCCGAAGTCGGCTCCCGAAGCCGTTTAAGCTTCTTTCAGGTACCAGTGGTTTGAACGGAGCGGCCAACATTTGTGACACACACCCGCTGACTCACACACAAACACACACATTTCAGCTGCCACACTTTGGTTGCCAACTGTCAGCTGTGGAAATTAGATCAGCCACCTCCACAGACGAAAAGGCTAACAGGAAATGCAGCTAGACAGACTCGCGCTCACAGAGGGACAGGATGTGGGACTGACGATAACCGATCTGCAGCGAGTGAGACGTTTGTGAAACATTTTGTACTTTAGGTAATAGTTCTGTGCACAGCACGTCTGTCTGTAGAAATGAAGAGTTCCCTTGAATGCATGAAGAGCCGTGACCCAGGAGAAGCACAGTGAAACCAAGTCAAAGAGTAGAAACGTCACCTGACTGTCAGAGCAGCTGATGACTCATGGGTAATGATGTAAGGATCAGTCGGGGATGACGTGAATTAGAGCTTATTGGAAGTTTGTTCCATGTAGGTTGAGTCAGCTCTGAGAGGTGGTCACAGTTAATCTGAGCAGCTGCTGCTGCAGCTTCTTGGTCTTTGAGAGAACAGCATCATCAGATTAAAATAGAATCTGAAGGTTTTCACTGTGATGGAGCCGAGATGGAGTAGTGGAGAACTTGTCTCAGGCGTTCATTATCATCTGCTACTACTACTACAACTAATGATACGTCTACTACTACAACTCCTACTACTTTCATTACTACTTCTATGACTATTACTACAACTTCTACTACTACTAATACTTCTACCACTACTACTTTCACTACTACTATTACTATTACTACAACTTCTACTACTACTAATACTTCTACCACTAATACTTTCACTACTACTATTACTATTACTACAACTTCTACTACTACTAATACTTCTACCACTACTACTTTCACTACTACTATTACTGTTACTACAACTTCTAATACTCCTACTACTACTTTTACTACTACTTCTATTACTACTACTACAACATCTTCTACTACTACTTTTTCTACTTATACTACAACATTTACTACTACTAAAACTTCTACTACAACTACTTTTACTACTACTGCAACTACTTCTATTACTACTGGTCCTATAACTAATACTTCTACTTCTATTATTACTACTAATTCCATTACTACTACAACTACTTCTTCTACTACTACTTTTACTGCTACTACGACTATTACTACTACTAATAGTACTTCTACTACAACTTCTATCACTATTACTACCATTACTACTACTACTACTATTACTCCTACTCCTATTACCACTACACTTCTACTACTTTTACTACTACTACGACTATTATTACTACTACAAATAGTACTTCCTCAACTACAACTTCTATCACTATTACTACCATTACTACTACTACTACTATTACTCCTACTCCTATTACCACTACACTTCTACTACTTTTACTACTCCTACTCCTATTACCACTACTACTTCTACTACTTTTACTACAACCTCTATTACTACTACTACTAGTACTACTACTGTTATTTCGTCAACTATTAGTACTACTACTACTTTTACTACAACTTCTATTACTAATACTTCTATTACTACTACTGTTATTTCGTCAACTATTAGTACTACTACTACTTTTACTACAACTTCTATTACTACTACTACTAGTACTACTACTGTTATTTCGTCAACTATTAGTACTACTACTACTTTTACTACAACTTCTATTACGAATACTTCTATTAATACTACTGTTATTTCGTCAACTATTAGTACTACTACTACTTTTACTACAACTATTATTACTACTACTACTAGTACTACTACTACTAATTCTACTCCTTTTACTACAACTAACACTTCTACTTCTACTACTTTTACTTCTACTCTTACTACCACCCCAAGGGACGGTTCAAACACAGAACAAATTCCTCTCTCTTTGGTGAGTGATAGCTAATGATGGGAAGATTCTGACTTTATGTTCTTATGATGCAAAAGCTGCTCTCTGCTCCTCCTATTGATCTCTGTGACCTTTAAAGGCGATGAAAAGGATCCAAGCAGGATTTTTAACCTGACAATGGAGCCAAAGGAAGGTCACAGAAGTATCTCATAGAAACCACGTTCAACGTGAAGCGTTTTTTGTAGAAACTGTTGGTACTGACGGTCAGAGAGGATCCGTACAGACCTGATGAAAGCTTTTCTAAGCAGATGAGCAGAAATGAGTCCAAATGTTGATCTGGAATCAATGCAGCCGCTTCCTCCAAAAGACAGCAAAAGTCATGATGATTTATTCTGCTACAAACTTTAAATCAAACAAACTGTATCACATCTATCATGTCAGGGCGGACCACAGTCAAAGGCGTATTGGATTTTTAATAAGTAGGAAGCAGTTTAAGTATGAAGAACCTGAGTGAGTCAGCCTGTCAGGAGGATAAAGAGGAGACGCTGAAGTCTCCTCCGTGTGGTCTGCTCTGTGATCAGCGTGGGCCAATCGACTGTGACACCTCATTTATTACCCTGGACGCGCTGGAACAGAGGTACCATGACACAGCTGCCGCCCACGCCGCCACGCACGCCGCCGCCACGCACGCCGCCGCCACGGCTCTCCAGCAGCCGTTACCTGAGAGTCACGGACCGCCGGCTTCAACTCGATTTCTTTACGTTGGCGTTCAGAGCTCAGTGGAGCACACCTGAAGGAAAACATCTCCATCAGCAGAGGAACAAAGAAGGGAACGCTGAACGTCCAGAGCTGCAACAGCGAGGTGGAAAACACTCAGAAGACATTCAAATCCAGGTGTTGTGGAGTTCCCTTTCTCAGGTCGCAGACCGGCCTGTATGAGGCTAAAGTGAACGTTCAAATATTTATTTAGCTTCCAGTTTTGCTTAACTTTATCCTCATCTTCTGTAAAATCTCTGCAGCTGCTTGATTCCATCTGGGAACTAATAAAACGTGATCTAGAGATTCCTTCAACCCATAACTGTCAAAGTGGAAGCTAAAAATCAGACGCCAACTTCAGCCTCGTCTAACTCTAAAAAGTGCGTTTGAAGCATTTGATCTGCTTTTTTAACAGCATCTTCATCACATTAGACAGTTGGTTGATTAATAGGCTATTAATGAGGGGCGTGGCGGATCACGGATGATCCGTACGGATCTCTAACCACAGTTCGGCACACACGTGCACTGCGATCTACCAACCTCATGCACGCACCATTTAAATCAACAGTCCATTCAATGCAATTGGTTTGTCAAATTCATGTATACCATCTTAAAATAGGACATCTCGAGTTCAAAGATGTCTTTAATGTTTTAAGTTTTTATAACCTCATGGGCCTCGACTGGATCGTCAAAGGAAAGCGATATATATGTTGATCATAATAAGTTAAATAAAGTTCACCTCTTACTGCTTGTTTTTGTACAGATGATGAAAGAAAACGTTTTAAGGCATTTCAGACAATAACAATGAAGAAAAAATTTATCTCTGGCACTTTTTTGTTCAAAAGCTGCATAATGTCATCAATTTATCTAGTAAAACGTTGTTAATAGTGTTTAATCACAACACAAAAGTCTGATTAATGTGATAACGTGTATTAAATTGACAGCCTTAATTGAAAATAAATGTTTTAAATGTACAGTTTTGTGTGTACATTTCATTTTGTGATTATTTGGAGATAATAAGTGGTCCGCAAACACTGTAAAAAAAAAAAATTGCAATTAAATGCGATTAATCGTTTCCTAGGATTACGATTAATTAGTTACGTTTTTAAATTGATTCCAGGCCCTAATTTTTTTGCTTTCTCCAGCCCAATACCAACAATCCCACAGACCAGTACTGGTCTGCAGCTTGGAGACCACTGATGTAGTGAGCTAAACCCTCTGTCCTACTTTTGCCACCAAAGCAGCAAACCTCAACACTCTGAATGGAACTGTCACAGAATGGAAGACATTTTTTGAGACCAAAGCAGTCTTTGATTCAGTTTATTTCTGTAAAAAAATTAATCTGAACCTCATCACTACTTTTGGCTCTTTTGGTTTTTCATCTTGTGTCAAAGTCAAGGCCCGGGGGCCGGATCTGGCCCTCCAGGTAATTCTATCCATCCCTCCAGATCATTTTATTTTATCGTTATTAATGGCCCAATGCGCTCATTTCTAAGTTGTATAATTTTGACAAAGTATATTTTTATGGAGAATAAAATATTGAAAATTATTTAAGGTTTATTCTGGAATAATATTCCTGCCTTTTTATTTTTCATTATTATGTTAAAAAGTTACGATTTTAAAGTTTTACAAATTGGCATTCTGCTAGCTTTTTGGACTATTTTGGCATTTGCTAATATTTATTTAGGCCATTTTGGAGTTTAGCTAATATTTCAGCTACATGCTAGCTGTTTTGGCTAATTTGGGCTTTTTTTTCTAGTTTTTTAAGGCGATTTAGAAGTTTAGCTATTTTTTCAGCTACATGCTAGCATTTTTTTTACATTTTTTAGGCTAATTTGTCATTTTGCTAATATTTTAGCTGGTTATCAGCCTCATCATTTTCAGCTATTAGCTTCAGTGATCTCAGCTATCAGCTTTTGTGTTTTTAGCAATAAATTTCAGCTTGTAGTGAAGTTGAAAGTTATAATGGTACTATGCTAGCTTTTTGGACTGTTTTGGCATTTACTAAGATTCTTTTGGGCTATATTGTAGTTAAGCTAATATTTCAGCTACATGCTAGCTGTTTTGGCTAATTTAGGCTTTTTTCAGTTTTTTTTTAGGATATTTTGAAGTTTATCTATTTTTTCCGTTACACTCTAGCTGTTTTGGATAACATAGTTTTTTTTAATTTAGTTTTTAGGCTAACTTGGCATTTAGCTAATACTTCAGCTGGCTCTCAGTTTCAGTGACTTCAGCTATCAGCACAGCGGTTAAATTCATCTTACATCATTTACACTAGAATTATCCCAGGTAATGTTACATATCTAGTTCATAATTATTTTAAAGAGTTAATTTTATAAAGTTTTAAAAATGTAGTTGCGACCAAAGGTGTGTTTTGGATTTCGGCCCCCTGTGCGATTCAGTTCGACACCCTGGTGTAGATCTTTGTGGATCATCCAAATGGGTGCTGCAGATCAGAGACGTTTTTGTCCGTCTGGAGTTTAAATGTTGTGTCTGGTCAGTTCGCGACCTTTCATCCTCCTCCTGAACACTTCCACCGAGGGAGGAAAAAGAGAGAGCTGGCCTTATTTGTGGTGGCAGGCCTGGGTGGCTCTGCGTGATAGAGATGGATGGTCCAATTCTCCCGACAAACACACACCGATACATCTCCTGCAGTCTTTCTTCTGCCAACAGTGGAAGTTAACGAAGGCAGAACGTGTGTTTTAGAACAAAGAAATTAACATCGACGAGGACGCACTGCTTCCTTTACTCACAGGCTCACATTTCCAAAGCTGCAGACTCCTGGAGGATTTAACACTAATTTCAATTCACCTGACAAGGCAGTGAAATAATCACAACCCCCCCACCCACCCCTGATGCATGCTGGCAAAGATGCCCAAAGAGAGTCTGGGAAAAATGTTTGCAATTATGCACTTGGACTGGATGAAGTGCGCGGAGAGACACACTATCAGCAGGCTGGCTGAGTGTGTCTGTGAGATTGGCTGCTGCAGGGATTATAGCATGCGAGGCTGGAAACGAAAGCGGATACTCCAGAGTTTGTGCTGAATTCCAGGTCAAAACGAAACGAGTTAAAAGGCTTTCATTTCATCAGGACTGCTAAGAGATCCGAGCATCTGCAGCAGAAATCTCAGTGTGGCGCAGACGGAAAAATAAATGTTTCAGAATGTCATAATTGAATATTTTCTCAACCTTCTGTGGGTTTCTATGGTGAACAGCTTTCTATGAATTTCAGCTGAATAGTAATGTACGCATGGCAGACGTTTTACCTGCTGAACAGAAGAAGGAGTCGCAGGGAGAGTTTCAGCGTCTGCTGACATTAGCTTTAAGTGAAAACCCCGCTGCGCCTAAGTACTTCCTCCCAGCACGGCTGTACTCTTAATCTGGATTTTCTGTGTACTTCGGAGTTAATTATACCGTACCCACTGTGGAGCCTCCTCCAACGTGCATCAGATCCACGGTGACGAACCCGAGCGCAGCTGCAGGGATGTGGAGGATTTCTGCAGGTTTCTGCTCAGAGGAACCTGCAGAAGTATCAAATGTGCAGCAAGTTGCGACAAGCTGGTGGGTTCATGGGTGAGTTAATGTACGGTGAGGGTCCAACGCCGGGGAGCTGATGAAGCCGACGCCCATCGCTGTGTTCTGGGGACTTTTGGGGGCTCCTGGATGTCCTAAGAGCGGGCAACTGTGGTCAGACCTTGACAGACTTCTTAGCAAGAGCAATGCTGACATACAAGTTTAACTCAGTGAGGAGAAATGATTTCCTCTGTTTGTATTGACTTTGGTCCGTGTAAAGTAAGATTATTTTTTTGTAAATATTTGTCTTTCTTGTAAGTAAATCCCAGATTACTTTTATTTCTTGGGTAATTCTTGGGTAAGTCCCACTCTGATCATCTTTGGATCTATTTTCAAAGCTCTCCCAATGGTCGTTTAATTATGATGTTTTAAGCCAAAAAAAAAAAAAATCATTTTTAGGATAGTTTTTTGCAGAGTAGCAGGAGTTCATCAGAAATTAAGAGCTCTCTGTTTACGACACTAGAGCTATCCAGTCGTACAGTTCTGATCCAGATTCCAGCTCAGACGAGGAAAACAAAGACGTTCATGGATCTACTTGTCTGCAAGTGGATGCATCAGAATGGTGCGGAGGACGCAGCTTCTGGTTTTTATTTTATCTGCTCCTGATTCACAATGGTTTGAACTCAGAAATTTCTTCAATTCCTTCATCAAAAGAAAACTAAAAGAACAAAAACAGAATTTTCACCAGAGTGGATCTTTAAGATGTTTGTTCTTTTGACCTTTAAGTTGAAGTGGTTCGGGGATCTGGTCCGGATACCTCTTAAGCCTCGTTTCCACTGAGTGGTCCGGTACGGTCCGGCAAGGACTGCTACAGTACGGTCCAGTTAATTCTGACGAGGGTTTTTGCTCAGTTAAGCCTCGCTTCTTCCCAGCGCATGCGTGGTGTAGACCGCTAGCGTGTCATTGTAGTGCAACGACTAGAAAAGCAACAACAATGGAGGTCATCCAGCAGCTCGTCTTGTTCTTGCTTTACTTTCAGTCCATCGTGTAAAACAGGAATTTAATGTTGTTTAAAAGAAGATTGTTGGCAGCTAAGATGAATAACGCCGTAAAGAGGAAAACGGAAACGCTAGCTTAGCGCTGTATTGGTGCTTTCTAGTGTCGTCATCACTTCCTGCTGATCAACAGGTGGCTACAGTGTCACTTCTTCTATGGACCTAAAACAGATGGGGGCCCTCAAGAGGTACGGTCCAATGGGTCCATTTTACAATGGAAATGCTCAAAATACCGGGCCGCTCAGTGAAAATGAGGCTTTAGACGCCTCCTGGGGAGGTGTTACGGGTCTGTCTCACAGGACGGAGGCTCCAGGGAAGACCCAGGACACGCTGGAGAGATTACATCTCAGGGTCCCATTAGAGGAGCTGGAGGAAGTGACCGGGTAGAGGGGAGACTGCTGCCCCCATGACCCGGTCCCGGATGACAGGAAGAAGATGGATGGTACTTTAAGTGACGTCCTTTTACAACCCTTAGACTAGAGCGTAAGGAGAAAGCAGGGGGGAAAGGTTCCAGAGATGATATGATGGTAAGAAGATATTTATTATGTTACCTGTTGGTGTGGCTTTTAGGACAAAGAAAAGAGGTTTTCAGTTTGCTAATAGGAGGGCGATGCAGAACAGTGGACATTACACCTGAATACACTTGATTCATCTAATACTAAACGTTGCAACTTTCTGCATTTGGTCTTGGCAAATAACAAAAAAAATTAAAGATTTGTTGATTAAAAAGAAGGTCAAATTACTAGTTTTAGTACCGTTCTGGTCCGAGCACCTTAAACTCAAACAACAAACACACAGCATGACCACCACACCAAAGCTGTGGGAGGAGCTTCTTTCATTTCAGACATTTGCATACATGTGAGCAACAGGATGTTTAATTCATGGTGATGAAGAAGATGGTTGTCCAGCGGGTAAGTCAGCAGAAGGTCCTTCACTCTTCTGCTTTTTAATTTTAAAATGTTCAGCATGATTTTATGATCCTCCAGAAAATCTCAGGATCTTTGAGATTGTTGAGTTTGCTCAACAATCGTAAGAAGAACTTAAGAAATGATAGATCCAGAGGTTTACATCACTTTGTCCATTTTTCCCAATTTTTTTACCACAGATGGAGGATTTTCATCAACCACACTAAAGCTAACTTTAAGGACGAGTCATTAAAACTTTGACCTTCACTGAAAGACTCAACAAGGCCTCCTGAGGTAAAACTGGTGTGGAGACGGCGTCTTCAGACTGTACACGCCTCCAAAAGACAAAAACAGACACAAGACTTCCTGTCTGATCAGTACGGTAACAGGTCCATGCATGAAAGCAGCATTCAGTGTGGTGAGCTCGAGGAAAAACGGTGGTGACCCACCAGTAACCGTGGCACATAATCAACCGGAACAGCAGAGGAGTTCTCTCAGAAACTTTGTGGCGAGGAGTGGGAATGACGCACTGGTCCAGCGTGGAGCCGGACGCAGATCAGCAGCTTCCAGATAAATGCCTTGGTATCGGACAGCAGCTGGTTATCAGCAGCGTCTCCACCTTGGTGGTGTATGTGATGGAGGATGGACGCTCCGCCGTTATCTGCTGCCTCCCTGCTCTCCGCCGCCGCGCGATAACTCTGGCTTCATCCATCCTGGTGTTTCACCGAGCCGGCGGTGGTTCCCGTGGCTCATATCTCAGGGAAAAATATGACGATTATAAATAAACAAACAGCTCGTATTTCACTGGGATGTCAAATATGCTGACATTCTTGATCGTTTCCTCTGAAAGTCTAACGCTGGAGTGATATTTGCTGATGGTTCAGTGCAGAAACGGCGGCAGCAGAGCGGCGAGCCAGCGCGCCAGCACGGAGCCTCGGACCCACAGGAAGAGTTCGTACACGGAGAGCTTCCACAAACTCAGAGACTCGGTCAGCGCGATCTGCAGACGCCTCCTCCCGGACTGAGCTCTGCTCCTCTTGTGCCTGTCGAAGCAGCAGAGGAAAAGGAGGTGGCAAACAGTCAGACGCACAAAGCACCAACAGTTTCCCTGAAGTAGCTCTAATTACTTCTAATGCCGAGCGTGACTCATCACCCCTCACTTCTTTACTTTCCTCTCTAGAACAGCCTGTAACGGCTGACCTTTAGATGATTTCAAAGCAGAAAGGGGAACTGATGCATCATCAATGACTGATCTATTGATCGCTGAGAGCTGCAGATGAGGTGGGAGCACCGGAACAAAGGCTCCTCCCAGAGAGACGGAGCGGAGTACAGACTGCCGGGTTGGAGGTGAGGCAGCAGAATTCTCTGGGGTCCATGTTTCCCAACACCTTCCATTCCTATACAGCTGGTTAATATTTTATAAAGTGTACTTGTTCAGCTCAGCTGTGGGAGAATAGCAGAAGGAAATGGAGAGTCCTGGTTTGAGCCCTGAAGTAACAGACTCAACTCCTCTGTAAAGACGAGAACTTCTCTACCAAAGACACTCTTCATCTGAGCTTATTCCTGTTAATCTGCTAGTGGCGTGTTGCTAAAATGCATTTGTAGACGTGTCATTCTGCTCACCTGGCAGGTGGAGCTAATGATCTTTATCAGCACCTGCCAGGTATTTAAGCCAGAGGCAGAGCAGGAGGATGAGGAGCAGCAGGTCTTTGACTATGAGTTGTACTGTGTTGGTTTCCTCCTTATTTCTTCAGGAGTCTTACACTGCTGGGTTTTGTTATTTTAGTTTGGGGTTATTATTAATTGCTTAGTTTCTTTTTGTTAGCTAGATTTTATTAGGTAGCATTAGCGGAGAGAGAGCCCCCCCCTAGACTGAAGCTGGTGTGTCTGTTGAGGCCGTAACACCACATGATTGATTACAAAAAAGGATTTCATCAAAGCGTATTTGAATCAAGGAAACTGCCGGGAAAATATGAGTCAGGCAGGTGGTGCAGCAGCATAGAGCTTTGTGCTTCCTAAAGAATGACAAGATTTTCTTTGGTGATACAGAGTTTGTTTTCATGCCCACAAACATCTGATAACAATCAGATACTAATATAAGTACAATATTTTCTGGAGTATAAGTCACAGTTTTTTCATAGTTTAGCCAGGAGTGACTTATTTGTGTGTTTTATTTATTTTTATTTTTTTTTACATCAATAGGCTCATATATTTGTTATCTTCCCAGTTAACACCGGTTGTCCTATAGTTGGTGTTTCCTCTAACAACCACTAGAGGGCGCTGCATCTGAGTATAAGAATTTGCTATTGACAGCAGCAGAAGAAGAAGTGTTGTCCAAAACAAACATGGAGGAGAATCTGATCGTTTTCCTCTTAAACTTCGATATTTTTCTTATACACATCAAAAGATTAATATTACTGTATTTATTTTATTTTAGCTACACTTGGCTCCGTGTATTTGTTCAGAAACATTAGACTTTTCTCCCAAAAGTGCAACTTTTACTCCAGTGCGACTTATATTTTGGAAAATACGGTATGTTGTCTGATTTATTTCGTAGAACTGCAGACAAATTGATGTAAACGTTACTTTCAAAACCTGTACAGATCTGATCTCAGTAGACATGGCTCACAGCTGTAGCATTAGCTGATGTGGAAATCATTGACTGTATCTGATAAGTGGACCGACTGAGTGTGACGTCACCCATAAACTTCCGGCTCTAATGAAATTAAGGGTTTACTCAAACTGGAACAATCATTTGGTCCAGAATGAGTCCACTCAATTTGATCCAGATGGAGCCCTGAAACATGCGTTTGGTCTGTATTCAGGCTATCGTCAACTGAACTTTCCTGTTCCAGCCCAAAGCTTGTAAACAAAAGCATGTGACTAAAGATCTCTTCAGTCATTGGTCAGGAATTATGAGGGCGGGGCAAAACAAGAGAAAGAATACTGAAAGCCCTGCGCTTTGAAGTCCTTTTCTTACTAAGCATTCACATATTAAACAAAGTTTTTGATTTATAGTTTATTCAGATGTCGTCGGTGTGAAAGGTGAAGACAGTTGTAAGTTCTGACCTGGCCATGGCTCGTATGCAGCAGCGCGACATGTTGATGAAAGACGAGGAAGCGGCTCTGGTTTGCAGCGTGGTCTCGATGCCTCTCAGCAGATCGTTGGTCTTCAGCAGCAGCAGCATCTGTCGGGGAACTCTGTTCAACAAATCGCTGATCTGAGGCAGGTAGAGAGCCGCGTTGGTCCGGATCTCAACGTCCTGCGGGGACACAGACGGACAGGAAGTGACCTCTGCACCTTCACTGATGGAGCGCCGACGCAGAGCGAATGAATGACCACCTCTGGGTCAACAGCTTTTCAAGCACAGCTTCCTCCGTCTGGATGTTCTTTGCCTGCTTGTTTCTCAGAAAGTTACTTTTAAAGAGCATCTGCTGGTGCACACGCCTCGTGCGCAGAGTTCCCACACCTTCACATTCAGAACAATCAATGCCTCACGATTCTGCACGGCCGGAGGGACGAAGCAGATCAAGGAGAATGAGGACTTATGAAGTGTCTCTGCTGTGGCTGCAGAATTCATAACCCGCAGATCTGCTCATGTATCCAACGGCAACCTGAAGACATTTCTTTAGGATTTAAAAAAATGAGTGGAAATTAATTTCTAGAAAGACAAGAGTAAGAAAGTGAGTCAGTGTCCTCGTTTCCTCAAAGTCTTCAAATTATAACAAAAAATATCTGGAATACTCGTGTTTTGAATAGACAGTATTCCATCTACAATAATATAACAACAAAAGTAGCATTACATGCGATAATGAAAGTAATCGCTGAAAATTGTTGAAGCTTTTCGCTGACATTAAATTTCTTTAATTTTTTAAGGGTTTTGCTGAAAATGCAAAAGCTTTTGCAAAACGTTAAATTTGCAAGAAGACTGGAAATTTTGTGAAAGAACCATGAAAAAGCGCCGAAGTTTTCCTAAATATCTGAAAAGTTGACGTCAAATTCCTTAAAAATCAATCTGCATGCCAACTTTGCAAAAATATTTAGTGTGTTGCATAAATATTAGCTAAACTACAAATTAGCCCCAAAAAACCTTAGTAGATGCTAAACTAGCCCAAAAAAAGCTAGCACATTGTTTGAATACTAGCTAAACTCAAAAATAGCCTAAAATTTCTCAGCAAAACAAATTAGCCAGAAATGGTAGAATAATGATAAAATATTAGCTAAACTCTAAATTTGCCTAAAAAACACCAGTAGATTACAAATTAGCCAAAAAACATTAGCATATTTCTAAAATTTTTAGTTAAACTATAAACTAGCCGAAAAAACCCAGGAGGGAACAAATTAGCCACGAATGTTAGCATGTTGCAAAAATATTAGCTAACCTGCACATTTGCCTAAAAAACACCAGTAGATGACAAATTATCCAAAAAATTAGCATGTTGCTTAAATTTTAGCAACTCTAAATTAGCCTAAAATACCCCAGTAGATAACAAAATAGCCACAAACGTTAGCATGTTGCAAAAATATTAGCTAAACTCCAAAATAGATAGGAAGCTTGTGGGCACTCAGCTTTATTTCTATCCAACAAATAAGCTCTTTTTCAAACAGTCTTCTCCAGAGTCAAAACAATTTGAATAAAGAAATGCTCAGAAATGCAAATTTAAGCTTAATTTATCTTCATATCACCAGAAATGCCACAAGAACATGTTTAAAACACTATTGAAGTTTGATACACTTTGAAGTTTTATTTGGTTGGTTGTAAACGTATAACATTTCACAACCTTTAAATGATCGTCTACATTAACTAGAAAGAAATGAGCATCCAAAAAATACAACTTACACTGAAACATCAAGTTGACAAGTATGCTCCAACATAGAAAGAACATTTTTACCAAATACACATGCATATGTAGAAGTTCATAGACATATACATACTATATAAACATATATTACAGCTTCATACATAATTACTAATACAAAAATTAAATTTCACTAGTATTGATCTTTTTTTGTACATTTTATCAGAAACCTAATTTTTTAAGAGTTGTTAATGTAAATGTTAATGTAATCCTAAGGCTGGGTTGAAAATTCAGCTCTTGGGTTTACCCTGAAAATGACCTGACCTCAGGCTGAGGTTGCTTTGACAGCAGTTAAAGATAATTTGAACTTGAGAATAATTTTTTTTCCACTTTATGTTGAGAGACTCTGGGTTGGTTAAATTCTTTTCAGATTTTATAGCAAATACTTCGGATCATCTCTGGATGACGATCCAGAACAACAAATTAACACAACTGGAGGATAAAATGTTGGATTCCACACAAGAAATGTTGGTATCTCAGTTACAATAAAGCCTGCTACGAGCCGTCATGTTTTTATGTGATCTGATACATAAAAAACTGGAATTTTCATCCACAAAAGTGCTTTTGAAAGGCGTTATCTCAGAGAACGATCAAGATAAAGTCCATATCTGTGTTTTACTGACTCAGTTAGCATATCATTTCAGAAATGCAGACAATAAAACCATGTGGCTTAAAAAGGTTGTTTATCGGCGCTGTTACAGAAGAACAGGAGAAGGAACACGGATGCATCTGACAAAGACGAGAAGAAGAGATGTCAGCAGGAGTGTGAGGGGGAAATGAGAGGACAGACACAGGAGTGGCTTTGCCTCAATCAAATAAAAACACACTGGAAATGACAGAAAGCAGGAAAAGGGAATGATGACAGAAGAAAGAGAGCAACATTTACCTCCATGGCAACCATTTGTTCTCTTTGATGTTGAAGACGGCAGCTCCAGTCGCCGCGTGAGCCCCGGCGTCTTGCTCTGCACCACTTCAAAGGCCTCTCCCGGCTCCACATCAGCCGGCCCAAATTACACTATTAGTCATGGAACAAAGTGGACTGCGAGCTTACAATCCTTTACACATTTAGCCATCTTTAGACAGAAAGTGAAACCAGGAGGCGAACATTTTGAGCGGGAATGGGAAGCTACAGGAACCAAAGAACCACTGTGAAATCGTGGCTGATTGAAAATGTAATGGAGAAAAATTATCTGCTCGAACAATATGCTAATAAAGCTGGAGCTTACATTAAATAACATTAGAAGTGTGCAGATGAAGCCTCCAACAAGGTCCACTCTGCAAATACATCTAGTACTCGAACTTCTAGTTAATTCAACTTCTTATTTACAATATTCTGCGACAGACTGGCGACCTGTCCAGGGTGAACCCCGCCTTCGCCCCTCAGTACCCGGGTTAGGCTCCGGCCCCCCCACGACCCCGAAGGGGACAAAGCGGCCAGGAAAATGAATGAATGAATTTATACTTTTTGTGCACTTTTGTTTTTAACAATATTGTAGCAAAGGTGTGAGAAATGTGGAGAATTACACAACTAATAAGTTTGCAATGTTGATGTTAACATGAACGCTTTTCCTATTTTATCTTACTTAAATAAAATATGCAAGAGTCCCTTTTGACATTACTAATAATGAAAGAGAAGAAACACAATTTGATATTTATTACTCCAAAATTTAAGACTAATAAAGACTGCCGCAAATAATAATAATTGCAGACGTTCATGTGATGTTCTGAGACGTTCCACTCTTCCATAAGTGCAATATGCACTTCTGCAGGTCCCTTGGAGGAACAATCAGGATCATCTCTTCTTCAGATGGTCCCAGACCTGCTCTATGGGGTTCAGGTCAGAGGTCATTGATGGCCAAACCATATGAGGCACTCCCTCTGCCTGAAGTCCAGCTGTGACAATTCTGGCACCATGTGGTGGAGCATTATCATCCACAAACAGACATTTGGGGGTGTTCTGGTTGAACTGGAGGATGATGATGGTTCTATGATGTCTCTGAGGTAAGAACGTGCAGTAACTGGACCGTCAGCAAAAACCAAATCGGTTTTACTAGTTGCACCTCCTCCACCAAAGACAACCCTGGAGACCACGTTGACCTCTGTGTATCACTGACCTCGCCTTCTCCAGCAACGCTGACGACCATCACTTCTATGCAAGGTGACCCGACACTCATCAGTGAACAGGGCGGTAGACCACTGCTGCATTGTTACGTCCTGCTGCTGCTGTGCAATGATCTTCAGTGGCACCTGCTGACCTTTTAAGACAGAGGAGGCCACACCCACTGAGGCAGAGCAGCAGTTGGGTTTAAGTTGGAGGTGTACTGTTTGCTTCTTTCTCTTTTTCTCCTCTTTGTCCACAGTAGTCTTGTACTGCTGTGTGGATTGGTTATCTTGGTTTGGAGTTGGACCTTGGTAGTCTTGATTTGCAGGCTTTGTTTGTTTCTTTTCATTAGTTAAAACTGGTTAGGCAAACCTTAGCAGGGAGCTACTGACTCGAGCCGTCGACGTGGCCGGATCAGCAGTCTCCAGACTTATTTCATGTTTGGCCAAGGTTCCAATCCCTTTGTTTTGACTTTTTGCTTGAACCAGCACACTAATTATTCCATTTTTGTTCTTGCTTTTCCTTTATTTAATACACCGTTCCTTTTTCTCTTGGTGTCCACTTTTCATATGTATGGTCCCTTTGGTTGTGCTTCCCCTTGGCCCTGTCAGGGCCGTAACATGCATTATCCAGGTCACATGGTCTTGTGCCCAAACGTTCACGACGGTGTCTTGGTGTCAATGGCGTCAACTGCAACAGTTGTCCACATCTGGTAAACTGCCTCCAGCTGTGTGCCGTTTACTAAACCGTGTCTGAGATCTGAGGTCCTTTAGGTATTGGTCATGGTGGTGGTCTGTCACTGGCGGGCTCCACTCCTGGGTCTGTCAAACTAATAGTAGTTCGGTGTCTGGACGAGTCTGCTGATGACACTTTGAGACTCACCAAGTTCACCTGCAACACCTGACTGTCTACTACCAAAGCCATGTCCAGGTGGCGCTGCTCGTCCATTAAGTGACGTTGTGTGTTCAGAGGTATTTTAATGATTAACTAATGGATAAATAAGCTTTTTATACCCACAGAATGTTGATTTTGATCCCAAATTGAAAAGGTTTTTTCTTTTAGAATGTTTTAGTTTTGGCTCCAATAAGTAAGACACTCTGTACACAGTAAATGCATGGGTGCTCAAAGTGGGGCACGCGGGCCAAATTTGGCCCGTCAAAGGTCATCTTTTGGCCCTCCAAGTCATGACTGTGGAAACCGCGGAGTGTTTAGTTAAACCCCGTACCCCTTTCCCATTGATTCTCCACGGTGTTACAAAACTCTACAGCTGTAATATACTTTTTTGAAGATGTTAGATGATTTTTAGTTGTTGAACTTTTGTTCCTCTGTTGATTATTTATTACAACCATGGCTGTGCAATCTAAATGAAAGATGTTAAATCAAACTTAAATAAAAAGTTGTTTTTTAAGATATAAACTCTCCTAAATGAAAACAAAGGACCTTATTTACTGGATTTCCATCTAGTTTTGGTAGTCATTAAGGTCTACGTATGTTTAGTGCATGCGTGTGTTTGTGCGTGTGGACAGTATTATCAGAACTGTCAGCTGAGATAAACAGAGACTTGAGAAGCACAGAGGCAGACAGGCAGCCAGTCAACGCTGACACAGATAAAGTGAAGCTCTGCTCTGCGTCTGTCTGCCGATGCCCAGAGGAAGACGAGGGAAGGAACGACCTCCATCCAGCAAACATGCAGCATCTGATCCAGATACATAATCTTTCACTCACTTGGAGACTCGGGGCTGTGGTGTGAGGCTTCATCACACACAGGCTGAGCTTCCGTCTCAGAGGGTCGTACTTAGCGACTCCTCAGAGCACAAGAGCGCTTGAAAACAGTTGCTAATAATTTGGGTACTTCACAGACTGTGATGACTTATGGGTAAAAATATTTCACCTAAAAACCCTTTCCTTTGGTTCTCTGTTCTGACAAACAGCCTTTGAGGACTAAAACAGTTAGAAATGTAACATGGAAATAGTGATTTATCAGCTTTAGAGCGGAAAAAAGTAACAGACATTAGCCTGTAAGGAGGCTTTTATTGTGTAGAAAAATGTCTTCAGCAATTGGAATAAAAGTCCCAACTTTCTGTTCTTATTGTAATAACATTCATGTAATACAGAAATAAATCTTTTTATATTTTTGGTATGAAATGGAATCAGGGAAAAGGTTAGATGAAAGAAAGCGGCGCCTCTCCTCAGGATGAAGGCCGAGTTTCAGAGAGTGTCGCTGTCTCTGGAAGGGTTTTTGACCCAAAATAAATGTAGTTAGACATTAGAAGTCTTCATTTATTTCATTAATAAGAATAATTCGATGAATTCTAGTTGTTCCTGTTTTCTAACGAGGACAGTTGGGCTTTTTAGGGACCATTAGAAACAGATGTTTGTGTACAAACACCTGCAGAATATAGAAAGTTTGAAAACCCGTCGGTGGAGACTTTTATTGAGCAATTTCAACTTTTCAATGCTTTTCTTTAAAGGGTAACACAACAGAACAGTTGGAGGCTGACTCCATTCTCAGCTCATACTTGAAAAATTCAAAAAAGGGGGTGGGGCTAAAGGAGGCTACACCGTCTTCAATAACAGAAAGTGATGCAAAGCAAAGTGATGTCAGTTTCATCCATTGATTGTAGTGTGACATGTTTATAGTGGTAATAATGTATGTCTATGGTTTAAAAAAAGAAGTTTCTTTGAAGGTTGAGGATTTTTCTCTGTATTTAATGCCCGACTGCGGGGCTGCAATATGGGTGTTACCAAATAAATCCAAAATTAAAACGATAGAATTATGAGAAATATTTTTTTTATTTGCAGCCATTCAAGATTTTTTTTTTTTTTGCAATAAAGTAACCCAAACAAAACTTAAAAGTATTCAGGTTTTTGCCATCTTTGTTTTGATCTGATTATCTAGTTTTAAATGGAAAGTTTATAAGTTACTAAAAAATATACATGTGAACTCACAACAGATTAAATATGCGGCAGTTTGTGCAAAAACTATAGCAGCTTAGATGAAGTAAGGAGGAAAAAAATCTGTTGTCATCATAAACAGAAAGACGAGAACCAGATGTCATCTTTCCGGTAGACACTCGGACTGACCATTTTCACAGTTTTGTTCATCGCCTGGAGGCAACGAGTGGAACCGAGTCCGCTCTGAAACCAGAGACAGCAGCAGTAGAACCACAAGGATGAAATGTGAGGAGACAGACATCAAGCTCCGTTATAAAAGCAGCTGATAATCCTGCCTCAGACTACTGCCTGACCCACAACTACCCCCTATGACCCCTTCTGCGGGAATTGATAGCTGAAAATGTTAAAGTTGATAGCTAAAATCACTGAAGCTAATAGCTGAAAACACTGAAGCTGATTTCAGCTAAATGACAAATTAGCCTAATAAACTAAAATAAACTTAGGTTTGTCAAAACAGCTAGCTAAACTCCAAAACAGCCTAAAAAAATCTAGATAAATGCCAAAATAGTCCAAAAAGCTAGCATAATGCCAATTTTGAAAACTGTAACTTTCAACATAATTATAAATAATAAAAAATCAGGAATATTATTCCAGAATAATTCAATTCAAACCTAAATAACTTTTAATATTTTACTCTCCATAAAAATATATTTTGTCAAAATTATACAAGTTAAAAATAAGAGCAAGATAACATCAGGCCAATAAACTAAAATGATCTGGAGTTTGACACACGTGGTTAAAGGGTCAAGCCTCCATAAACCTTATCCAGCAGCTGAGGACTCATAGGAAGGATGAATCTCTGACTTTTCAACTCATTCGAACAAGATCGATAAAAATAGAAATAAACAGTTGAGACAAACAAAAATGTGATGCATCCATCATAACAGATTCTTTATGTCACTCTAGAAGTCCATCCAGACAAAGAGTCAGATATAGCTTCTATCGCCCCCTCCCACACCTCTTCATTTCCTCTATTTACCCCAAAATCTGAACGAATAATCACCAAAGACAGAGACGTCCAACATCAAACCCGATCTCTCCCCCCTTTATCCAAATAAGGGGGCGATGGCTCTTCAGAAGAGCGCCGCTAAGTCCTGCTTGGGGAATAACAATTAGTAGCTATTATAGTAGACTGGGTAGCGGCCTCGCAGCTGTCAGCGGGACACATGGAAGGTGACGCTGCTCTCATTTGCATGTGAAAGCTTCAATAAGCACATATTGTGTTGCGAGTGGGGCAATAATAGACTGTGGAAAAGGCAAAGGGAATTCATTTGGGGGTGGGGGGGGTCTCTGCTGGTGATTTTTTTTCTTGGTTTTGCATTGAGAGTCAGCCAGCTGATTTGACACAGCAGACAGAATATAATATAATGTTCTGAGACACAGAGCGCAGCAGAACGTTAGCAGAGAACACATTAGCAGATGCTACTGAATCGGCTTTTACTGAGCGGGATGTAAAATGAGACTGAGCGCGTTCTCCTGCACAGATGCTCGTGTTCAGTCACACAGACATGCTGCTCAAATGACGACGGGCCTCTTCACCCCCTCCAAATACAATGCAAAAAAAATCTTTTTTGATGATAAACTTCAGGTAAAATTAAGAAAACCATTTTACAACAAATGTAAAACAATCCCAGTGGTGTAAACAAATGTGGAAAAAGACTTTATGTACTGAATGTGTCAGAATATTTGCTCAACTCATTAATTGTGGTGTTCCTCAGGGTTGTTGACTTAAACCTTCTGTTTTCTATGTTCATTTCTATCATGCAACTGTAGCACCGTTCACATTTATTCTCAATTATGCTGCCAAATTAAAGTTAAATTACATTTTTTCCCTCCATCCATCCATTATTCTGTTTCAATGTAAGGCAGTGGTTCCTATGGGATTCCTAACTGGTCTGTCCGAGGCTGAAGTGAGCTTCTGATTTTTTTTTTTGGCCTCCAGTTCCACTTAACTTCTGATCTTAACTTCATTCTTTGGTTTAAAATGTATTTGTACTTTAGGTTTTCACATTAAAATGTGATCTAGATTTTTACAGAAGCTGAAAACGGCCAAATCTACTTTTTTTTTGTTTTTTTGGACCGTTTTCTCTTGATAAAGAGATCCACTATCTTGATACTTTATAATGAGAAAACAAAATTCTTTTTCCTGTGATAACGAGACAATGAAAATTATACTGCAGTATCTCTCGCTCCCTTTCCCGCACTGAGACGCAGAGACTTAATCCGTTATACGCTAACCAAAAGCTGTTTTTTAGTCAATTTTTTTATTTATTGGTGGAGCTCCGCTCCTCAAACGCCTTAATTCAATCTTGTGCACCAGCCCCCTCCCTTTATTTCTGTAAAAACTCCAAAGTTCAATGAGCTCTGGACATCCACAAATTTTTTCTGACAAACTGCTTTGCTTTGCTGCGGATTGTATGAAAAACAAACATAAAAAAGAATAAGTATTTTTGCAGACTGAGTTGGGCTGAATAGCTGTTTGGGTCCGCTAATGTCTAAAGCACAGTGAACGCACCACGCAGAAAAGCTCGTCGGTCCATCAATCTGAATTAACTTGTATTTTCTGAATATAAACACAAACTTAAACCAACATTTGAACAACTTTATCAGCAGCATCTTAACATTAGACAGCTGTTTGCTGAATATTATGCATTATTATTATAAAGTCCCAAATCCATATTTGGAGTAAAGACTCCTGGTTTTTGTCTGTTAAATGATGATGTCTTTTATTTCGAAGTCTAAGGTTCTTCTTCTGTTTCCTCTTTTCTGCTAAAAGAAACTTTGTTTGATTTGTGTTACCTCTGCAGTCCCAATGCAGCGGTCGGTGCAGCCGCTTTAAAAAAGTATTGGATGGATTTTCAACATGTGACCAAGCAAATGGAAATGCCTCAAGAATGAGTCAGAAGTGGTGTGGAGAGTTCAGTAGTTTGAAAAAATAAAACTTCATTCAATCAGATTATAAATAAAATGGAAACAAATATAAAGGTTGTGTTTTTTTTTTTTTTTCCTGGCACCAACTGTCCAACAGACTGATACTGTTTTAAGGAATAGTGTTTGGTTAAAACTGCAGTTTCAGAATCTTACAGTTGTTTTTTATCTTCGTGATTTGCAGTCATTTTGCCTTGTGTCATCACAACTGACTGATTTTCTCTGAAGGCCTGTTTGTAAGCTATGACTCAACCAAACTTCCATTCATTTTCATTTTCATAGCCAGAAAAAAAAAGAAAAAAAAATCACAATAACTACACTAGAAAGATGTAATTATAGGGATTCAGAAGTGTCACAAACACATCAGTAAACAACAGACTGTGTTTCATATTCAAATGGACTGATTCTGATTTTTAAAGATGAACCATTTGAAGATCAATAAGTTATGCAAAAAAAAAAAATCCCATTCAAATTCATGTTTTTGGAAGCTATCATGATTTGTCAAATTCCTTGTGTGTTTTTTTAACACAGCTTCTAGTGTTTTTGCAGCAATAAATCACTTTGATGGAGCTAAACATGAAATGCTAATTTAAGGCTGCCTGTCAAAACTTTTAATGCCATAATTTCTAATAATATGAGAAACATAATTATTTCTTGCTGTTAATGTCTGAATTAATTATTCCTTTAAATCAACAACAAAATCTGAACAGGACTTTTGATAAATATTGTTTTAAAAAAGGCTAAAGAGGAGACATTTTAAAATGAAGAGGAGGATGAGGAACCGTAACTGAAGCATCTGTGTTTCTGATCCTGGAGATGTCAGACCACAGCTGGACCTGCAGCACCGCTGAGTTGAATTTAATCAGAAAATGAGCTTTGTGGTTGTGAAAAGACTGAGCCGTGAAGAAACATGAAATTAGAGGCCATCAGAAACACGTGACGGAACACACTTGACTTGCAGTCACTCGCCGCGGTTATGGTTTCACTAATTGCTTTGTTTTCCCTGCTTTGGAAGAGGAGCATTCATTAAGAGATAACATATTCCTGTGTGTGGAGGGAAGGCAGCAAAAAGCCACAGCTCTAAAAGCACTCGACGGTGGCGGCGCGCACGTGACTGCATTACCACTAATGGAATGCAGCGTCGGCTGTTAGAAGCAGGACTTTAAAACCATCCGTGAGCGAAGGAGCAGAGAGCAGAGCGGCTGCCGTTCAACCTGCAGACTCCGACAAACAAGAACTTCACACGGGAGGTGTGGAGAGGTCAACCGCACGCCGCCGAGCGAGGAAACCCCGATGGAAGGTAAATCAAAGACCTAACGGGTGTTATGAGGCGTTCAGGAGCCGCTTGTCCCTCTGAAACACTAAAATCATAAACAGTGGACCCTGAGAGCATTTCTATGAAAATAAAACCTGGAGGAGGCTTTTAAAAGGGTCCCGCCCCCGCCCATACCTCCCATGAATGACTAAGATGCAAAAACGGACAGATCCCCACAAACAATAGAAATGACAAAAACAGAAAAAAAAAAATGGAGACATGTTTGATCAGAAATATAAATCTGATCAACAACGCTGTTGAAATATTTCATAAACGAAGTTATATTTGTGCTACATCATTTAGAGCAAAAGTCAGAGTTTTGAGGTCAAAATTTCCTAAATTGATCTAATTAAAATGTTAAATATTTGCTTTCAAAATACTTTTTTGCATTTGCAACAAATTCAGCGCAGTAATGACACATAGTTTACATGCACCACAATCGGATATATATAACCCACCAATCTCAATCAGAAGAAGAGTTTGATTTGAATGAGTCTGATAGAGTATTCTGAATGACGTGTTTACATGACTTATTTTTATTCTGATTCCTTCCGATTACTTTTGTCCATGTAAATGCAGCTACTGTCTCATCGTTGCTCTACATTTGTCTTCGGCTCACCAGTTGCTATGTTCCGACTCTGTTTACATCACCTGATAACTGGTGGCCAGTTTGACAAAGTATTTTTATTCATTTTTACCAAATATTGTTGGAAACATACATTTTTCAATGTCATCCCCTGAAAATTTTTTTTTTTTTTTTACATGATCGGACAGCAAGTAAACCAAATATCCATCTTTATGTAAAATAGAATCATGCATATTCAAAGCAAAAGTATAAAGGTGTCATGTTTTAGGGGTTTGAAGGGCACAAATCCATAAATTAAGATTATGAATCTTGTAAATAAATGTGACAAAACTACTATATAAGGAAAATAGTTCAGTTTTTAACTAACTTTTAGTGTAACTCTGATTAGTCCAAACTTAGAATATACAAATTAAATCTAAATAATTAAAGTAAATAAGACATTGAAACTGCTAATTGGTTTTTTACTGATAGATACAGAAACATATTTGCATAAAACTGCAGCAAGATTGTTATAAAATCCATCCTAAAAGCAGAACTTGTCTTAAAAACATTTAAATTTTCTTCTACACAGGTCAGAGAAATTCCATCAGCTCATGTAGTTCTTGCTCTTTTTTTTTTTGCCGAGTATAATTTCTGTTTTTGGGAGGTTGTGGTTTGTGGCGGACTCCCCCGGCCTGAGTGAGGGGGCGGAGCAGACGGTTGTAGCGAGCTGCTGCCAGCTTCTCCGTGTTACATAACAAAGGTATAAATAAACCAAAGAATACAAGCAGGGAAGAGCTGAACTCTAACACCGTTTATGGTATTTACCAAACAAATAAATGAACCATCACTTAAATATTATAGTTATTATTTAACTAAAGCAAATCTTCTCCGTTTGTTTTATTGACCACATTTGCTCATAGATGTCATAGAAACAATCTTAACTGAATCTTAAGAGTAAAAAGATCTGTGCTTTAAGAAAAAATGTTAAATAACAAAAAATAACCATATTGAGAAAGTTTTTTAGAAGCTAACGTAGTAAAACATATATTTTTTCTTAAAATAATAGTTCTGGGTAAGCCCAAAAGAGCCTGTCCCTCATAGACCAGTATTTGATCGTCCAAATGACCCCCCGCAGAGTGAGGTTAAAGAAATCTGAGCTGCATTCATGCATTATAGAATCCATGCTGGAATTTTACTGCAGTTCAACTCCTGAGAGGATGGAGGCTGAGCCGCAGAATTACTCAACCTTTGATGTCTAACAATCACTCTGTGGGCGTTTTCATGCTTATTCAGCATTTATTTATATGTTACAGCTAACTCACTGCAGGGAAGCACATTTGTGGCTCAATTCGGTCAAATATTTGGCGTTACTTAACTCCCCCATATGTGTGCGACCCCTGATGTGGTGCAGCATCAGAGGGACCTTTCAGGATCCTGTCCGCTCTTTGCGTGTCCTACCTCCGCGTGAGTGACGGGTACAGAGCTGATGCCGGCGTTCACGGCGTCCCAGGACCGAGCCGTCAGCACGCAGGCGAACAGCGGGTACAGATCTCCGGCTCCCAGCCTGCGGCTGTAGCGCTCCACGCCGGACATGTCGCCTTTGATCAGCGACATCCACAGCCGGCAGTAGTTCAGGCGGAAATCGGGCTGCAAGGCCTGGAGAGAGAGGACGAAAATAAAGAATATTTAAATAAATCTGAAATTCTTAGCATGGAAAAATGAACCACTTTTTGGTCTGTTTGCAAAGTAAATTGATGATTTAAAAAAAATGGAAGGAACTTCTTAAGGAATGAGTGACAAACTTTCTGGTGTCCAGTGTGTTTTCCAACAAACCCACCATTCAGCTTTTCTGTGGCAAAACACACCTAAACCAGGTAATTAGCAGCAAGTAGAGCAAAAGCTAGCAATCAGAGATCCCCATTAACTGTATAAGAGAACTGGAATGAGTGAGTGTTAAAGTTAAGTCCCATAATTTGTCACGCACCTTGTCTGAAATTTGTTCTCCACATTCAACCCATCCCCTGGGGGAGCGGTGAACTGCAGACACAGCCGCACTCGAGAACAGTTTGGTGGTTTAACCCCCAAATCTAATCTTTTAATACTGAGTGTCAAGCAGGGAGTTATTCAATCCCATTTTTAGAGTCTTTGGTATGACTCGACCTGGATTTGAACTAACAACCTTCTAGTCTTGGGACGGACACTCTACCACGAGGCCACTGAGCTGACGTCACACACAGAAAATGGTTCATTTCCAGCTCCTACCAAATGAAATCAATTTAGTCGCCATTTTTTTCAAGAACAGACGTCGATAAGCAGTGATTGGTTCAAGTTGGTATGAGTAATTGTTTCTATGACAACAACTCTCACCAATCAGGAGTGAGCTTGTTGGAAGTCCACACCCCTACCACTTGATTTTTACATAATCTGTCAAAATCAAACATTTCAAATGTTGGACGTGAGGGGCAGCAGGCCCCACCTACTTTTATTGAGGCATCTGATTGGTCGGTTTGTAACTTGAATAACTTGCACTTCAGAAAAAACAAGTAATATCAAGAACATGTCAATGAGCAGGGATGGTTATTCTGACAAATAGAATGACTGAATAAAAGCTGTTTATTTATCTATAAAACTCTATAGGATTTTGGCTTCTTGGAATCAGGGGGTACTTCCTGTTTGGAACACCAGGGGGTGGAGTCACTCAGTCCAGTTCTAGTATGGTCAATGGAAAACATAACAAAACTGAGAAAAACAAAAAAACAGTACTGGCAATGTGTCTGGAAATTTCCTGTTTTTATTGTTTTTACAAAGTAGCCTGTAAAAATAACTTTATTCACAAAACAAAAAAAATGCAAATAGAATATTTGAAACAATTTGTTTAATTTGTGTCACTGCTTTGTCATCCAACATGTGAAAGGAGACAAAATGTAGAATGATCTGAGGTTGAGATTGTGCTGATGTAAAGATGGAGGCGGGGTGAACCTGGTCGTTTCCTGTCTGTGATGTCACAGAACCCTTAAAGTCCCACTCCCACCATATTTTTTTCTATCGCAAAAGTGACTTTTTAATTATGATTATGACGTTTTTAGCCTAAATCAAAAAGCCTTTGTCTTTTTTTAAGATATACTTTATGGACAGCGGCAGTAGTTCATTAGAAATACAATTCTGGGTTGTGGGCGGGATTGTTGATGGGAACCTGCCCCTCCCCCTCACCAGGAGTTCTTACATGTGAGATAATAGCCGCAAGCTAACATTAGCGGCGCAAAAATAAAAAGAGCAATATTGGATCAATCCAGTCATACAGTTTTGAGCCAGAATTGGAATTAACTACAGCACGAGTGTTGAATGCACATTGTATCTTGCACACATAATTGTTAGCTGGCCAGGGAGCGCGTAGGGGGAGGGGAGACTTCAGTAGCTACGCCATTAGTCTGAGCCTTTTCTAGCATCCGGTTTTCTGATGAATTGAGAAATAGTCGGAAATGTAATTTTAATTGTAAATTATTTTGTATAGGTCCTCTACATTGAGAAAAATGCAACAAGAATGTTTTAAAAACAGGCAAAAAGACTATTTTCATTGGAGTGAACCAATGGATGAAAGGCAGACTCAGACCTTAACCGAGCTAAAGAAAGACAGAGAAGTTGGTTGGAACTTTTAAAGTCGATATAGACTCCAACCAAGCAAAAAAAAAGAATATTTTTATTATTGTGCGACAATACTATTTATTTTGCCATCAATTTCTGCTGATTAAGAAAAACAGACTAAAGGAAGTGAATTACAGGAAGTGATTTTTCATTTCTGTTACCAAAATAAAATGACCTGGTTAAATCTTTATAGTTGTGTGAATGCTGATTTAACTGCAAATCACCGCTTTGTCACTCACTAAAAGAGGCTTAAGAAAACATAAGAAAGTAATTAGCGGCAGACGTTTTCACACCAGATGTTTCAGCTTATCTCACCTCAGACTCACGCAGCCGTTTTCTGACAAACCTGTGCACGCCGAACACAAAGCAAACATGCAGGTACTGACACTGGCATGATTGTGTGTTTGTGATGTCTGGATTAATGTTGTACTCCAAAATGACGGCTGAAATCACAAGTCATTAGGAATAAATTGAAGCCATTATGGTCCAGGGGAAGCGTGTGTTTGTGCGCTGTGACTCAGGGATGATGCAGTTGCATATTTATCACTCAAATCTCTCATGAATACAACAGAAAGCCATAAACAAAGTCATGTAAGGGTTGTGTGCAACAACCTGTGGGTGTTTGTAGGAGGGAATGTGTGTGTGCAGTGTGTGCTCCTGTATGATTAAGGCTGTGCTGCATTCATCGCAGCACACTCCACTCTGCTAAGAACAACATCAAATGAGTTGTTTATCAAAAAGCTTTTATCCTGCTGTAGCTCTAATAAAAGTGTGTCTGTGTGTGTCACATTTATGTGCATCTTGGTTGTGCGATTGCTGCTCCACCTATTTATCCAAGGCCTCGGCAGGCAGCATGAAAAATGGCTCCCAGCATTAGCAGTAATGGTGTTTTTGTGGGTGGGTGGGGGGAGCGGCGGTGGAGATTTCCCACCTGATACAGGCCGTGATCGAGGAGGACGATCTCCGTCTTCTTGCTTTGGGGACATTTTCGGACCAGCACGTTGCCTGGGTGGGGGTCGCAGTGGACAAAGCCGTGGACGAAGATCATCTCGCTGTAGAGTTTGCCCAGATTCTCTGAGATCTGCCGACGAGACGAGGAGAAAAACGCAGACACAAGAACGAGTTTTTAGATTTCAGAGCTGGGAGTTTTTTCATTTCCTTTTCACATAGAAAACATGTCAAAACATTTGTTAACCCTTTTTACAGTGCAGTATTTAAGTGGTATTTATAGGGTATTTTTTGTACCTACTGGGTAATTACAGAGTATTTACATGGTACTTTTTTCTACCTAGTAGGCACATGCATGGTACTTGCTGTGTATTTCAGTGGTATTATTTGGTCCATACTTATTTTGTACCTACTAGGTATTTGCAAGGTACTTTATATGACTTACTGGGTACTTGCATGGTACTCTCTTATGCGACAAACAGGATACTTATGGTACTTTTTTCTACTTACTTGGTAATTACATTGTACTTGCTGTGTATTCATGTGGTACTATTTGGTTCATACTTATGTTGTACCTGCTAGGTGTTTGCATGGTACTTTTTATGACCTACTGGGTACTTACATGGTACTTTTTATGGGACCTAATGAGTACTTACATGGTACTTTTTTATACCTACTCTGTACTTACATGGTACTTGCTGTGCATTGATGTGGTACTATTTGGTTCATACTTATGCTGTACTTACTGGATATTTACATATACTTTTTATAGGACCTACTGGATACTTACATGGTACTTTTTTGTACCCACTCCATACTTACATGGTACTTGCTGAGTATTTGTGTGACACTATTTGGTTCATACTTTAGCTGTACCTACTATGTATTTATATGGTACTTTTTCATGGAACCTACTGTGTACTTGAATGGTACTTTTTTATGGGACCAACTGGATACTTACATGGTGCGTTTTTCTACCTATTCTGTAATTACATGGTACTTGCTGAGAGTATTTATGTGGTAATATTTGGTTCATACTTGTGTTGTACCTACTGGGTTATACCTACTTGGTATTTATGCTGTACACACTGGGTACATAGTACCAACTGGGTTTTGACATGTTGTGTCAATGTGTCTTTTGTACTACTTACCACACGTAAGAACAAGGTAAGTACAAGTAAAGTACCTTGAATTTACTTATCTACTTATCTACTTCACTTATTATACGTTTCATGGTAATTACAATGTGTAACAAGATAGCAGGTACACAGAAACTACATTTGAAGTACTGTGAAATTGACCCAGAATTTACTTTCTACTTACTTAGAAGTTTATGTGTATTTCATGGTACTCACCATATGTAAGAATATGGGTAATTACATACCGGTAGTACTTATCCAGTACTGTATTGTTTTTTTCATGACATGATACTTTCTATTAATGAGAGTAAGTACACATAAAGTACCATTTATTGTATGCAGAGTTTACATGTTAAGTCTTAGGGCGTTTTGTGGTAATCAGTATGTGTAGTAGTTTTACATAGACTACATCTCAAGTACAATGAAACTGGACTAGAAGAGAGTCAGCCCATTTCCACTTTACTACATGGTACTTGCAGTAATAGATGCTGGGTACATGAGTATTACTTGCCGTTTACCTCTTGCTAAAAGAATATTTACTTTCACTTATGATAGCAAAAGTTAGCATACTTTTGTAAAACATGATGTAAAATGTGTTAAAGTAAACACAATGGGGCAAAATATGCTCAAGGAATTTTAGGAATATCTACTTCTACGTTAAAAATGAATATCCTCCTTAGATTTATCAGAAGATATTCAGTTTTTGAACGTTTATTACAAAATGTTGCCTGATTCAAACAAGACCAAAGAGTCGTCAGGCTATAGACAAGATGGAGACATTAAACTTAAAAAAAAAAAGATAAATTAGAAAAACGTAGACTTGTAATAAAAAAAAAAGCAAAAGCTGTTAGGCTGATAAAGAATTGTTTCTGTTAGGAGGTGAATGTGTGTTTTTGGGTCAAACAGTTTTATGAATAAACCCTCGATGAAGACGTCAAAAGATAAACTACAGTTTTTCTGTAAAGCTTGAAGAGCTTCAAGGTTCCAGGTGTGACAGTTCCGTCCGAGACCAACCTCGTTCACATTGATGCCGTGTTTCTTCATGTAGTTTTTGTCGTTGACCTGCCCCCCCTCAGTAAACTCCATCGTTAAGATCCTCTTGGTGGACAGATCCCAGTGGATTGTGGGAACCTGCAAAGCCAAAAACACTTTTTTTTTAGACTTTTAGTTCCTCAAAGAATGACATTATCTTAGCCTTCTTCAATGTAAAGCACAGAATTCCTAAATATAACTTCCCAGTCTGGAGGTATTGGGATGGCGGCATTTTTAAGCCCTTCAGTTTTGTAAGTTTCTTAGTTTGTGTTTTAGTGATCTCTTATGTCTATTGTTCTTAGCATTTTTATATGTTCTCTGCTTTATTGTACCTTTTATGAATGTTGGTTCTTTCTGTTTGTTTTTATGATTTTGTCATTTGGACCTCGAGTCCATAATAAATTGTTCATTAATTTCTTCATTCATATAAGTCGGTTAATAAAATCATAGTGAATTTGTAGTACAAGCACCAAATTTGCCATTGATGTTAGGATTCCCACTTTCAGAAAAAAAGTTCTTTGTGGAAAATCCAATATTTTAAATAAAATATATATATTTAATATACATATAATAGGGTTCTACAAGTACCTCTCCAGTTTAAAGATGGCCTTTTGTGAATGATCAGCCCATATTGTTGGGAATGGAGCAATTTTTTTACATTTATGTAACAATTGAGTGTAGTCTGTTTAGTTTGGTAACCAGCTATCGAGTACATTTTATAACGGATTTTCTGCTTTTGTATAATTACCTGTATGAAGCGCAGTGAGACAATTGTTTTGTGATATTGTGCTATATAAATAAAACTGAATTGAATTGTATGGCCGCCATCTTTACAAATGGCCGCCATTTTAGATTATTCTTCTAGCTTACGTGGTTTTCTAAAATAGGGGAATTCTAAATAAGGTGTTTGTACCATAAAGTGCACAATCTATCTAAAAAAACAAACTCCATTATCATCTGCTGTGCAGACTCTGCTCCAGCATTTGGCAAAACATTAACCAAACTAAACTGATTTGGAGCGCCGGAGAGGAATATTCCCAGAGGTCGGACGTGATTGTATCCAGTGGAGGTTCTTCTCGCACTGTTAAAGTACTGCTTGCGGATGGAACCCAGAGATAGTCTGTCTCTACACAGGTGCGGTTGGTTTTGGGGTTTTCTACAGTCCATGAGGGTTTGTAGAGAGGATCAGACACATCGTAAAAGGACTGCAGGTGTGTCTTGCGGCCCTCCAGATTATTTTATTTTATTGTTATTAATGACCTGATGTTATCTTTTGTTTATTTCTAACTTGTATTATTTTGACAAAATATATTTTTATAGAGAGTAAAGTATCGAAAGTTATTTAAGATTAAAGTTGATTTATTCTGGAATAATAGCCCTGCCTTTTTATTATTCATAATTATGTTAAAAAGCTCCAGTTTAAAAGTTTTAAAAAATGACATTCTGCTAGCTTTTTGGACAATTTTGGTATTTACTAAGATTTTTTAGGCTATTTTGGAGTTAACTTAATATTTCAGCTACATGCTAGCTGTTTTGGCTAACCTAAGCATCTTTTTGTTTTTTTTTTTTAGGCTAATTTGATGTTAAGCTAATATATCAGCTTCAGCGTTTTTAGCCATCAGCGTTAGTGTTTTCAGCTATTAATTTCAGCATCTTCAGCAGCCAAATTCAGCTTACAGCATTCACTCTAGCATTATTGCAGGTAATGCTATATAACTAGTTCATAATTATGTTAAAAAGTTACGGTTTAAAGTTTTAAAAATGTAGTTTTAGTGTTCAATAAATGTTTATCCTGTTCGGGCCACGACCTAAGATGTGTTTCGGATTTTATCCCCTTGTGTGATTGAGTGCTCTACAGGTTCACCAAGTGGTCTACAACCTTGATATGTTTTATAGTCCACCTGCATGTCCCATAAAGGGTTGGGCCACCTTTTGCCAGCAGACAGCCTGTATCCACCAGTAAGGGCGTTTGGGACTAAGGCTTAAGGCTTCAAGGTTCTTCAGAGTTCCTCTAAAAGCATTTGTAAAACAAAAAACCTCACTTTCCCATGAAAAATTTAAATACTGCCTACTTTATAGAATTTTAATTAAATCATTAATTCACACATGATGACTTTCTGAAAAACATCAGCTCTCTATTAAAACAGCTAAACTCAGCTTTATTCTGCAAGTCTCACATCTCTAATGTTCAGTCATACAATAAAAACGGAGAGAATAGGAAGCAGCAAACGACATGAAAAACACAAAGGATATTCCAGCTCTCCGTTTAAGAAACAGAACAAAGAGTCTGTGGCAAAAAGAAGACTAATTCACATTCACCAGAGCTAATAAAAGCTCCCAAATAAGCGTATTAAAAGAAAAGGACACCAGGAAATTAAATGATAAAAGACATGAAGCAAAAAGTGTTCAGTTAAGGAAATATGATTTGTGGGATTGTGCAGCCGCCGCTGTGTTAGAATGTGGAGGAGCTGTCGAGCGCACAAAGGAGGATTTCACACACCGAGGAAGAGTCTGACCTCTATTAACTGTCAGGAGGAACATTCTGAATACGGGCTTCCACTTAGAAACGGACTGTTCCACAATCAAACCAGCGGTTTGTAGCCGCGCAGCAGCCTTTTAGAAAAAGCTCATTTCCATGTGTTTACCTTGAGAAAGGGGAAGTGTGCCAACATGCTGGCCACCTTTTCAGCATTATGCCCCTCATTGAGGAAGTCCAGCTCCAGCGGCATGTTCTTCTTGGCCTCCTCCACCAACCACATGAAGGCGAAGTCTGGGAAGAGCCAATGGACCGCCTTCAGCAACACCTTCAACACAAAAGCATAATCAGTACGTTTAGCTACATTTACAGTGAGGACAATGATTATGAAAAAAATGAATCAATGTTACAGGCAATCATGAAGACTCTAAACATCATACTGGAATGTTTTGAAAGGTCTTTACTGAGATCTTACCCATGAATTCTAATCTATTTACACAACATTGGGAGATGTTTAATTGGCACTTCTACGGGGTTCGAGTGGATCGGGTAAGGATGTGTTCTCTGTGTGTCCCACTGCCAAACAAGAGTTCTGATAAAATACACCTAGAATAGGGGTCAGTAACCTCTAACAGTTACAAGATCCATTTGGGCCTTTTTTCTACTGATCCAAACCTGGAAGGTGACGTAAAGTCTTATTTTACCCTTTAAGAACATTTACCATCTCTGTGCTTTTATTTAATTGCTTTTAAATAACACATATGAATGATAATTCTTTTTTGGCATAATGCTCGCTACTTTTCTTTCGTTTTTCTAGGTGTGACGTCACCAATTTCACCAAGTGAAAATCGAATAAATAAGAACATTTCACCACATTTATTTATGACTCCACTGTGTTCTGATGATAAAAATGTGGATGGTTTATTCAAATGTTGTTCAAAATTGGTCCACTGCAATGCATTGTGGTCTATATTTGCTAATACAATACTAGAAAATGGCAAACTAAGGGAGGAATTCTGACACAACCCATGTGGTAAATGCAAGTTCTTGAATACGCAACATTTACCTGGTGTGTCCGTAGTTTAAACTTTTTTTTTTTTTTTTTTTTACTTGATAAAAAAAGCTCCAACCATGCATCTATCGATATCTAATCAGTTAATGGAGCAACAATTTTTTATGTTTCCTGGTTTTATTGTATTAGTTTTAAATATTTTTTTTATATTTAATGGGCTTTTTAAAATGTTTAATAAGATTTTAATCTTTAAATTTTTATATTATTGTTTTTTTTTGATGTGCTAATGATGTTTAATGCAGTCAGATAAATGTTTTTGAATTTCCTTTCAGATGAATAAAAATTCCATCCATCATTGGAAAGCCAAGCGGCAACACAGACGTGACTTTTAAGGAAAGCACATTTCCATGGCTTAAGGAGGCACAGCATCACATTTGTGAACAAGTGTCAAATTTTTATGGACGTTTGGAGAAACTATGACTTTTTTCATGAACCAAAGCAGATGTATTGATTTCTGTCTAAAGTTCTCGACATTTTTGGAAAACTTGAAGGTGAAATAGCCTTTGCCATTTCCAGCGCCCCCTCCAACCCCCCCAATCTGAACCATCAAAGCAGAAAATGTCAAACAGGAACAGGGTCTGCAGCACTTCCCAGCGTCCACATTTATGACACTGAGTGCAACAGAAATGCCAGGAGGAAGGTCATTCATTTTCACATGTTCCACCTGAACACATGCGTCTGTAGATGCTTCTTGGACTTTAAATAATTGTGTATTTTTTTTTGTCAGGAACGATGTTCCTTAAGGAATCTGCATCCACTTACCTCCATCACCATGATGTCCTTGGAGCTTTGCGTTTGGACTTTGGGGTGCTGGATCTTCAGGGCCACCGTCCTCCCATCATGCAGCACTGCCTTATGGACCTGAGCTAAAGAGGCGGCACCCTGAGGTTTCTCCTCGAAGGAAACGAACAACTCTGACAGCTGGGACAGAAGATAAGGAGGAAGACAGTAAGGTCTGGGTTTGTGATGGGGAGGGAGATCATTAATCGTCTGCAGTCAGGATTTATTGGTCAACACTTTGCCGAATGTGAGATTAATGTTGTGTCACAGTAATCACATGTCAGCCGTAAGAGGAGGAGGAGCTGATCGATATGGGAAATGTACAGGATTGAACGTTGACGTTAAGCTCCTGAAGTGAAATCAAAGACCGGAGGAGAGCAAACAAAGTCAACTGGAGTCAGTTTGTAACATGAAACCGAGACTAACATCTGTGACTACGACCCGACACGACAATTCAGATGTTTTCATTCAAGAGACTCTATTTGAGTTTATGCTTTTGTCACTTTACCAGAAGTTTTCCTTTAACCTCAAAGTTAATTCTATGTTCCATTATGATCTCAATGAACCAGAACCCCTTTATGGGCTTGGATGACATAAAACGGCTAAAAAACTGTATACCGTATATCTTCCAATAGTAGCCGGTCTCTGATAGACGCCGATCTCCATTAAAAGCCGGGTGTAACACGTGCTGTTGTTATTAGACGCCGGTCTTTAATGGTAGCCGGACCGGCCAATTCATACTCCTAAACACTAGGTGGCGGAATTGCACTCTGAAGCTGGTGCCGTCTGCCATTTAAGCAAGAAAACAAAGAAGAAGAAGAAGAAGAAGAAGAAGAAGAAGAAGAAGAAGAAGAACAAGAACAACAACAACAAGAAGAAGAACAAGAAGAAGAAGAAGAAGAAGAGCGTCTTTCAGGCTGGTGGTTGTTGTTGTTGAATTTGTGTGGAACAAGCCCTTC
>NC_050533.1:3141678-3149602 GCF_002922805.2 Oryzias melastigma | reverse complement strand
ACGCCTGTCTCTTATAAAGGCCGGGCCGGCTGCCAAATTATTGGAATAAACGCCGGGGCTACTATTGGAAGATATACGGTATTCACTGGTCATCTCAACCCTCCCCTCTCTATTTTAAATAGGAAGCACCTGCTGGTTCCAAGAAGTCAAACTCCCATAAACTTCCATTGAGAAATAGACAATTATTACTCAGTCATTTTATTTGTCAGAATATCATTCTTGCCCTAACACCTTCTTCTGAACATTCTATCCTATCCTTCGATTCTATTTTTTCCTTTATAACAAGTTATTCAAGTTACAAACTGACCAATCAGATGCCTCAATAAAAGCATTTGGTGCTCGCTGGCCCCACCTTGAGCACTTAATTGACAGATTCTCCCCAGCCCATTTTCAGTGGAAGGGGTGTGGACTTCCAACAAGGTTACTTATGATTGGCTACAATAGTTCCTCTGAAATCGTGACTCAGACCGACTCGGACCAATCACTGTTGACGGGTTTTAAAATAGCGGCACACATGTCAGGAAGCCACGGTAACGGCCTGATTTCATGAGAGCCAAAGGTAAGGCATTTTCTATAGGTGACATCAACACCTCACTCTGTGCGGTTGATTCATTTATGTCAATGGGTGTACCTCAAGGAATATGGCTAGGACCATTACTGTTTAAAGGATGAGATCTTTATGTTTTTTTATGAGTTGTAACATCTGCTAGGGAACAAAATCAATCAGCATTTATGTTGACACTAAACAAAAAATGAGCTTTCTTTTTTTTATTATTAATATTAAACATTTTTTTATAGAAAAAAAAGCTCATTGGTTAAATCTGATAGGAACTACAAGAAGTTCTCATTTTTTTTTTGGTCAAAAAGCTTTTTTTAAGTCTTATAACCCTCAGTAGTTCATTGCTTTTCCAAGTTTTATTTTCTACAATTTTAATTTGCTGAATGGATTTGACATATTTCAGTATAACCAAGCTTCTTTTTCAAATATTTTTCATTATGTAACACAATAATACCACAATGAACCTGAAAGTGTGCAAATAATTACATTTTTTGTAGTAAACTGTCATTTTTTTTACTGAAAAAAAAATAGTAAAAATTGAGATCAATCAATTTTTATAATTCATAACAAAGACCAATTGTGTAGTGAAAATAATGATGTAGAAATCCAAAACCAAAGCGGAAAAAAAGGCAAAACGATGTGAAAAATATCTAAAAAAAACTAGGCGAAGCTCCACTAAACTGCAATGTTTCATGGATTTATTCGAAGGGATATCACATTTATGCACCGTAACCCTTTTTATGTTTGTTTTAAAAACGTAAAAACTATTTTAAACTTTTTAATTTAAAATTAAAACAATAATAAAGGTGGTACGTCATTATTAATGGTCACTGTGATTGGCAAATGGACCGATGAGTGTAGAGACAACCAAACTCTCTTTAGGCAAACACCACCTATTTATCTCAGTCTTCTGTTAAGATGTTAACATGTAAAGACTTCCAATAAAGTTTAAAACAGAGTCCAGAAACCTGAGCTCAAAAGTTGTATTCTACATATTAAACTGAACCTGTAACTGACTAAAACTTGTTAACTTTTCTCTTCGGCAGATGTTCCAAACAAGCATCTGAACAAATGTCTCTGTACATCCACCGGGCCGTATCCTCACTCTGAAGGGAAGCTTTATGACGAACACAATCACTAATCAGGTCGGCACAAAACCTCCTCAAAGGAACACAAGATAATCTTGGAACGTTTCATGAATTTTAACCAGAATTGAGCTAAGAAGAAAAGCAGTCAAGGGAGGAAGATGACGGCGTTTAGACGCACAAAGCCTCAGGTGCGAAAACACCAGACCGACAGACTGCCTCACGCACGATAACAACATCTGTGTTCACACATCAGAACGATCCTTCCAGAAGCAGCCTGGGTTCTAGTCTCAGTTCCTTACGGATCCACATATCTCTGACACAGAGCTGAGTGCTTTGATCCCAAGGCGCCCCTCGAACAGAGGTGGTCCCTCATTAGCTTCCACTCGTCTCTGTGGACTCACAGAACACACGCAGTAATTAGTGTGTGGGTTTGAAGGTTAAAAAGGCTCCCCAAGAGACTCTCAGCTATTAGAACTGACTTATTGTTTGCTTTACAGCTTCCAAATTGGCCCGAGGCAGCCGGCCTCGTGGAAACAAATCTGTGCAGAGAGGAGGGAAAAGCAAGCGTGGAGCGCCGAGGCAACACCTCTGACCAACACACTGCACCAGCCATGCATTCACACCTCGAATGGTTGATCTTTTGAAACTCTGCATTGTGAGTGTGTGATGATCAATATGGAGCATGTGAAAATCTATGAAAATAAAGAAAATGTCAGCACAAATATGATGCTGTGCAGATTTTAGAGCGTAGAATGTCTTTGAGTTGAAGAAATGAAGACATTTTCTCAAGAAGTCCAATTGTTAAAATGCTGAGACTCATTTTTGCTACTAATGTTTTCAAAAAGAAAAAAATATTCTTCAGTTTGAGAAACCTGTTTTTTTTTTTTTTTACTAAATTGATGTGGACTTTTATTTTTAGCAAGCAAATTGAGCCTTGTTTAATCTATTTTGTTTTCAACATAGAAAAATAACTCAAGGATTGATGCAAACATGAGCAAAAAGTATAACTACAACTATATATATATATATTTTTTATATTATGATATCATTCCCAGTGGTCTTTTAATTATAAATATGCAGGTTTTAGCCAAAGTCAAAAAGTCTGTGTTGTTTTTTAGGACATATTTTCTGCAGAGCAGCAGGAGATCAAAATAAATTTGCCTCTGGGTTGTGTGAATTTGAAGTAACCCTACATTGATATCCCATCATGCCTTTGTTTACACTCCCTCCCACTAGCTGACAGCCCCCCACAAACCCAAGCTGACATTACCAGTGCGGCAAAAAAAATGGTGAGCAATATGGAAGTTATCCAGTCGTACAGTTCTGCTCAGATGAAGAAAATTAAGATCTATTTGTCTTCAAGTAAAGGATTAAGAACTGGAGTGAAACAGGGAGACTTTGGCAGTTGCTGCGTCACAAACTCGAGCTTTTTCAAACTGCAAGTTTTCATCTGCCCCTGATCCTGCATGATTTGAAATACTTAGAAATGCAGTTTTAATCTTAAATTATTTTAGTTATTTCCTCCATTATGAGAAAAATGCCACAAGAACATGTCAAAAACACCAAAAGAAACAAGATTTTCTTACAAGTGAGCTTTTTTCTAAGCTTTCCCTGTGGTATTTTAATCATTATTATGGCGTTTTTAGCTTAATTAAACTAAAAAACTTTAGCTTTCTAGAACAAAGTGTCTGCAAAACGGCAGGAGTTCCTTAGAAAGTCCCCTCGGAGCATAGATGCTCTCCCGTTAGCTTACAGCCCCTCCCAACCACAACCAAACATAATCCCTGCAACAAAAAATAGCAAGCAATATTGGAGCAATCTAGCTCAGACGAGAAAAAAAAAAAGACATACATGGATCTGGTTATGTCAAAGCGTCATAAATGTCATGTCTTCCCCTCTGGCCATCAGCGGGATCCATCACCCGAGTACTAGCACTTCCTGGGTGTCCACACTACACTTCCCATCAGCCCCTGCTGTCACTCCCAGAAGCTCTACAGCCGTTTTCCACCTGCAGTCACTCCCAGCACTCTACTAAGAGCGAAGTCTTGTTTATGCCACTCTTCATTCTCATCCTGACCTGGTTCTGTTTCATCTGACCCTCCAGATGTCTTCGACTACGATTGTTTGCCGCCTGCCCCGACCCTCGCCTGGACCGTGACCACTCTGGTTGTTCTCTGATGCCCTCATGCTGGTGTTTGACCTCTGACCCTGATTTAGCTCTGTGGACTTTTAGCTAGGCTTCACTCCTGTTCTTTTGTCTGTGCCAATAAAACTTGCTGCACTTGGATCCAGCCGTCTGGCCGTTTGTGACACAGAGAAGCTTGTGGCCCGCCCACCATATTTTTCTACATCACAAAAAGCTCTTTTTGAAATGGCATTTTTTCGTCTGTTCCTGATTCACAACAATTTGAGTAAAGAAAAACTAATTAATGCAATTTTAAGCTTAGTTTTCTTTAAATATGTCCTCCACTGTGAGAAAAGTGCATGTTATAAATGTAATTTTCATTGGAGAAGCAGAAATCTGGATTAAATTATTTTCAACAAATAAGTATTTACTCTGTCAAAAATATTCCAAATGTAAATCAATAAATAAAATGAAAATAATTTAGCTTCACCATTAACAGAGTATTTATCAGGACATCTGGCTTTAAATTTCAGGCGGAGCCATGAGGAAGGCTTTCCCCTGCTGGTTGTGCAGCATGAAGAAAGGCTAATTTGAACACGATGTTGGCCCGTCAGGTTCAGGTAGAACATAAGCCCTGCAGAAGACGCCATCAGATGATAAATTATTCCAGGAGCTCCTGCAGGGGAACAGCTGAGTTATTCATTATGCAAATATGCTAAATGGAATGAAATTGTCTTCACCCAACGGCCGCCATCCGGGGGGATCTGAGGTGCCAAAAGTGGCTTCATGGGTTAAAGACACGTGTAATTTCTCAGATGAGGCTGTCACGTTCAGCAGAACTCGGAGAAATCCCTGTGAAATCCAAACATCAGGAATTCTCACATTCAGATCTGCCACTTCAAAAAAACGGAGCGTCGGGCTGTAGCCTCGGGCGCGACACGCCGCCTCGCCGCTGCTCCTGTTAATCTCAGCTGTTCAGTTAATAAACATGGTAATCATGCGCCGGGCCCGCCCCCACAGGCCGGACCCGCAGTGACACACGTTCCCGGAGATGAATTATGGCACAAATAAAAAGGCCCCTGAGGCCCGGCGGTTGGAAACACACACAGGAGAGGTGGCGAGTTAGCCTGAGGGCGGCGGGCCGCCACAGCTGCGACAGCATCATCACAGAGGAAAAACAACACAAACACACAAAAATTACACATTTCTCTACAAAGTTTCACATTAAAATTTGTTTTTTTATTTTGTCAAACAAATTCCTGCTGGATTATTAAATATACAGACATTCCAGCATCCAAATATCAAGTTTTGGGAGAGATAATTGTCTGGGTTGATTCTCCTCTTCGTTCTTATCCGGATGAACAAAATATTGAGCTGAGAGATAATTCTAGTTCAGAACATTTTTATTTCAATAATTGAAAAAGCAGCGCATCCATGCATCATTTCTGATGAAAATTTCCCAGATAATGTCCCTGAGTCGCAGCAGAGCTCACAGACGAGAAGGGTCACACCTACATCACCATGGTAACCAGACACACTCAGACCAGTGTTTTGGAATGTAAACAATTGATAAAGCTGCTCCCCATCGCCAGGTCTTTTAGCTACGTGTTAATGAACTACAGACAAATACATTTTTTAGAAAAACGGTCTCACAATGATTTCTAAATGAATCATATATTTTTTTACAAAAGTTTATAGAATCGAATACACATGTTCTGATCGCATCCACTACTCTGAAAATAAGGAAAAACTGTAATTTTGCACCACAAATGTGCAACTCTGATAGAGTGGAGCGAGAAAATAATCCGATCTTTACAACAACGTTTAAAGTAGTGAATACAGTGAAGACCCATTCTGATGAAAATTGTGTTTTTTGTGTTTTAAACATGTCATACATAAAGAAAACTCAGCTAAAACGGCATTTCTTAGAATTTCTTCATTCAAATTGTTGTGAATCAGGACCAGATGAAAAAGTGTAGTTTGAAAAAGAGCTTATTTGGGACATTAAGTATGCTGGCTCCTAGTCAGCTCCAAAGAGGGATGGGAAAGGGGGGCGGGGATTCCCTGCTCCAATGCCTCCACAACTCAGAGCCGAGTTTCTGATGAACTCCTGCCACTCTGCAGAAACTATGTCGTACAGATCAACATTTTTTTTTCCAAATTTTGCCCCAAAACTGCATAATTATAATTAAAAGACGACTGGAAATTCTTTAAAATAACACAAAAGACGATCAGAGCTGGACTTTAGCTTCATTTTGGAAACTAAAATAAACCACTGTGACTTTAAAATACTCTGTTAGAAGATCTAACAGAGACCTTAATTTTTAAACTCAAAGTAAATTCATTTAGGCAGCAGAAACAGCTTATTCCCATTGCTACAAAGGAAGTTTTTGGGAAAGTCGCCTCATCCAGATGACCGTCAGTCCCTGAATCATTCCTGATCTCCACGACTACTCCTTTCATCATCACGCCATCCTTCTCTCCTGCACAGACTCTCTCCTGATCTTTGCATTTGTTTCCAAACTTCCTCTCGGTCTGCATCTGAGTGCCGACACCCCGGCCCGTGTGTTATGATCCTGATCCGAGGCTCTGCAGCGAGTTCCTGATCTTCTTCTCAGCAGGCGCTGCAGCCTTCAGCTCCTCTGGAAGTCAGCAAGCCTCTGATAATTCAGCACACCGGTTAGCGGTCACGTTTCTGTGACGGGTCGTCGGAGGCTGGCCTGCCGAGGAACATCTTTGACCCAAATTCACATTAAGTAACTTTCTAGTTGGAAATTCTGATAAATAATCTGATCTTCAAATAAAACAATAACCAGGACATGATGCATGAGATGGAATTAAGGTGTTTGAGGAGGGTAGATCCAAAATAAAAATAAAAAAAATCAAATAAAAACAACTTATGTGGAGTGTTTTCTTCTGCTGTTTTGTTGTTAAACACAAAATAAAAAGACTTAAAAAGTCTTAGTGCGGAAAAAAGAGAGAGGGCCGCTATATTATATTCTTCAATATCTCGTTATCACAAGAAAACAATCAAAAAAAGTCTTCTTAAAAAGTAGGGCAGGCTGTTTTCAGCTTCCGTACCAATCATCTTCTGATCTATTTCCAAAGTGTTCCCACTGGTCTTTTAGGACATAGTTTCTGCAGAGCAGCAGAGTTGGTGTAGAGGTCCGGTCTCAGCTGATATCCCATGATCCCTTTGTTTACACACTCTCCCACTAGCTTACAGCCCCTCACACTCTCTCAACCTAACACTACAAAAATGGCAAGCATCATTGTAACCGTCCATCTGCTCCTGATTTACAATGACTAGAACAACATAAATACTCAGAAATTGAATTTTTAGATACATTTTCTTTATACATGTCCTCCATCATCAGAAAAATTATGCTAAGAACATGAAAACCCCCAATTTTATCAGTGTGTCTTCATAAATTAGAAAATGTTGTCATTCTTTTTCATAAAAGTGGGATATCTGTCCTAAGTGTTGCAGAAAAGCAGCAGCAGTCGCTCATAGATGAAGGTGAGTAGCAGGGCTGCCACGATTAGTCAACTAATCGACGGTAAAAATAGTTGACGACTTATTTAATAGTCGATTAGTCGCTACTTTATATTATATGGAGTCAGTTATATGGAGTGTGGTAAAGTTGGGATTCTGCAAACATTTTGCCATTTATTAAGGTTTGTTAGGCTGTTTTGGAGTTTAGCTAATATTTCAGCTGCATGCTAGCTATTTTGGCTAATTTTGGCTTTTTTCAGTTTTTTAGGGCTAATTTGGCATTTAACTAATATTTTAGCTGCATGCTAGTTATTTTTGGTTAATTTAAGCTATTTTCTGTTTTTTTCTTTGGCTGTTTTGGAGTTTAGCTAATATTTTAGCTACATGCTAGCTATTTTGGCTAATTTAGGCTATTTTCAGTTTTTTAGGGCTAATTTTCATTTAACTAATATTTTAACTACATGGTAGCTATTTTGGCTAATTTAGGCTATTTTCTGTTTTTTTTCTTTGGCTATTTTGGAGCTTAGCTAATATTTTAGCTACATGCTAGCTGTTTTGGCTAATTTAGGCTATTTTCTGTTTTTTAGGGCTAATTTTCATTTAACTAATATTTTAGCTACATGCTAGCTGTTTTGGCTAACATAGGCTTTTTCGGT
>NC_050533.1:3074591-3141526 GCF_002922805.2 Oryzias melastigma | reverse complement strand
GCCCTTCAGTAGCCGGGATAGGCTCCGGCACCCCGCGACCCCGAAAGGGAAGAAGCGGTCAAGAAGATGGATGGATGGATGGATGGAGCTTAGCTAATATTTTAGCTACATGCTAGCTGTTTTGGCTAATTTAGGCTATTTTCTGTTTTTAGGGCTAATTTTCATTTAACTAGTATTTTAGCTACATGCTAGCTATTTTGGCTAATTTAGGCTATTTTATGGTTTTTTTTTCTTTGGCTATTTTGGAGCTTAGCTAATATTTTAGCTACATGCTAGCTATTTTGGCTAATTTAGGCTATTTTCTGTTTTTTTTTCCTTTGGTTATTTTGGAGCTTAGCTAATATTTTAGCTACATGCTAGCTGTTTTGGCTAACATAGGCTTTTTCGGTTATTTAGGATAATTTGGCATTTAACTAATATTTTAGCTGGCTATCAACTTCAGTGTTTTTAGCTATCAATTTCAGCCTTTTTTGGCAATCCGCACTAGCACCTTCAGTGGCCAAATTCAGCTAATAGCATTCACACTAGCATTATCGCAGGCAATGCTATATATCTAATATTTTGAGTTAGTTTAAAGCTAAGATGTGTGTTTCACATCCATTTTGCGCATGACCCGATTAGTCGACTAATCAGAAAAAATAATCAGTGATTAATCGACTATTTAAATAGCTGTTTGTGGCACCACTAGTCAGTAGACATACTGTTTTATTGGACTGAAGCTCACAGATTTACAGCTGACCAGCAGCCAATCAGCACGCAGCTCTGAAGGAACCATGACCACAAAGGCCTGATCGGCCAAAGTTGGATCATTTACGACACACCTCAGTGTCCACTTTTTGGCTCGTTGTGGACTTAAACATTCTGGTCACGAGAACCCGCCTCCACTTCCTGAAACCTCGCCACCACAGATGTCCCCACGCCCACACCCCAAACACGCTCGTGAGGTGTCACGCCTCGGTTCTCAGTTTAGAGCCGCGGTTCTCCTGGATCCTGTTTATTTAAACAACATATTGCACAGGCTGGCCTTTCAGCAGCTTCACTGTAGAGAGGAAACGGCAGCCAGAACTGCGGCAAAGCGCTCCGATCCGTGCACAGCGGGAATACATATGTCGCCTCAAATGGTGCTGAAAACAGCACGGCTCCACACACCACCTCCACTCAGGAGAATACCAGGCGCTTTAAGAAAGAGGCATGTGCAGCCAAACGGAAATGATGCTGGAACTGCGCCCCCGACTCCGCAGCCGCCTGGTGCAGCTCATCAGCGTTGCTTCTTTTCCAGCCACTCAGAAGGGAGGAGGGCTGATTCATCCTGCCGCCGCTCTCTGCACACAAAAGGATACCCGAGCGGCTTTTCAGCTCAATGATGCTGCACGTTGAAGCAGGAGAGCGCCAAGCGCATCTCTGAAAACACGAAGGAGCCGCAGGAGAACGTGAGGATCTGCATCCAGCTGGAACAACTTCACTGCATATCAACAAAAATGCGCAGAAAAAGAGATAAAACATGTTTTTAACAGTCACTTATGATTTCAAGAATAAAGACAAAATTTGGCTCTCAGTAATAAAGATAAAAATGATGAGGCCAAAACACCTCACCAACAGGGGGCAGCAGAGGGATGAAAAAGGTTTTGTGGCGTTTTTACAAAGTTCATGTCAAACTGAGAAGATTCATATTTCCATAAGATTTCCAAAAGTCATGAAATATCTTTCAAAATATTTTCTATAAACTAGTCCGCGTTTGTTACATTTTTTTTTTGTAGAGATTTCCCAGTGTTTTTTTTTTATCCTTTAATCCTGATTCGATTGAGTATTTGTTATTATCGATTCCTGACTTTTGTTTAAAAAAAGTCATAAATGTATCCAGGTTGTCCCCTTATTTTTATTTTATTGACCTTCTATTCTCATTTAATGCTTAGATAAATCACTCCTGTGAAGAAGCTTTAACAATCAAACAAATTTAGTGCAACTATCAACTAAAAAAAAAAATAGACTATTACGAATAAAAATAGTTGGTGACTGTAGCTTTAGTATTTTCAAAGCTATTGTATGATATGCAAGTCATTTTTCCATTAAATTCCCAATGAAAATCGTGTAATAGTCTACTTTATTTGCTCCAACTCTAAATCCTCCACTTGCAGACAAATGGATCCATAAAGGCTTAATCCAAATTCTCCCCTTTCCCTACATTTAGCAGTCAAAACGGAGAGTTATGGAAAAACATTGTCTCCGAATTCAGACGTCAGTTCAACTCGATAATGTCACCAATAGTCGCCAGTTAGCTTAACGAGTCACGTGACCAACAACTGGATATCACTTCACTACAGCTCCCACAGCATAACATCAGAAGTCGAGTGTGTCATGCGGACATGTTGGATCCACAGCTCCTCTGTAAAACCAGCAACCACGATTCGCCAAAATCGCTTCATCTACATCCTCCACCACACCGACACCGACGTCTCCTTTGATAGATGACGATGAAATTTGAATGGATCTGCTATAAATTAAAGTATTGTTCACATCCGTCACCATGTTTATAATGGACTTATTGCATGACTTGGTTTGTGTTTATTCATAAAATTAATTTAATGGAAACAGAGTAATTGGGAATTTGTGTTTTTTCAACATTTTTAGAATTTTAATAAAGCTTTGCACATGTGTAATGAAAACACACATATATGTATAATATAAACATTTATTAGTTTTGGTTGTTTTGATTTATTGATTTCTTTTTAGATCACTTTTTCCAGCGCTTGCACTTCGTAGACCGTCCCACTGCTGTCTCTACATTTAATTCATGTTAAAAACTTTTATTTTAGTGCTTTTTTAGGTTGTTGTTTATGCCAACTAAAAGAGACACTTATTGTCAGTTTAAAACATTTATAAAAAAAGAAAAAAAATGATTGAGCTCAGACGTCTGAATTAGTGACTATCAGTGATTGAAACAGAAACTTTAGAAATCTGTTTTTGTGGCGTCCTGCTCAAACTAATGTTGTATTCGGATGCGTTTTACAGCTATGAAATATCCATTCATGATCTGCAGATTTCTAGTACAGTATTTATCTGTATAAAAAGTTGAAAATATGTATCCCTGATCAAATTATTACTAATAAAATAAATAAATGATTAGAGTATAACATCCAACTTCTGATCGAGTCTGAAACTAAGATCAGCTCGATTAATGATCATGTGATCGGACTGGAACATCCCGAGTTTTTTGTGTTTTTTTTTTTAATAATTTAATCAAAAGTATATAACATGTCTTGTCATGTCTTCTTTTTTTCCTGTTAGTAGAAAAACGTTTTCTTTTTGTTAGCAAGGATTTTTATCAATTAAGTCATGTGAAATAAAATTATTTAAAGAAAAAAAAACACAAGATTTGAAAACGAAATGTTGCGCTTCCAGTTTTTGATTATATAAAACTTTAACTTCATCCCAACAAAACCGCATTAAACAAAGATCAGATGACATATATGTTGATCCAAACACAAACATTGGTGTTTAAAATGAAAAAAAATATGTTTCTGGAGTTTAAAAAAAGTTTCAAGAAAGAATAGATTAGTTGAACACTAATATTTTAAGCCTTAACAGTATAGCTGATAAGAAATCCACTTTACCTTCACAGCGAGGAGACAAACTCCTTCCAGCAGACTGTTAAACCTGCGAGCTGTGAAATCTATCGATGCTCCGAGTTACATTGCTCAACGCTGCGAGTCTGTTTGCCTGAGAAACCACCGCGGTCATCAGTCAAACGTCTGACTCCCTGCAGGCCGTTTGTCTTGTTTTTAAATGAGGCAGAGAAGGAGGCAGCAGCAACAGAAAATGAAGGGAGCAAAACGCTAAAATGGCTCTTCTCGGTTTGTTTCTTTGGTGCCATCTATTGAAACTAAACGTGTCTTTTGACACAAAAGCTAAAATATCTCAAACCCAAAACCTACACAAAATATTTCATGTTTATTCAATTTGTTAATTGTTTTTTTTCTTTAAATCTCTGGGATTCAATGTGGAAAATGTACAAACTAAATTTCACAGAGAGGGGATAGTTTGCGTAAAATTCAGCTTCTCTTTTTTTTTTTTGGTACTACAGAACATCCCCTCCTTCTCGCGTTCCAAACGGGAAGTACCAGCTGGTCCCCGAAATCCCATAGACTTCTACATGTTCTTGCCAATCCGATTTTCTTCATGATATATTTTCTTTATTGGAAGTCACTCATGTTGTAAAGCATGTGGTGCCCCTTGGCCCCCACCTCGAACACTTGAAATATTTGAAAGATTGTCTCTGAAAAATGGCTAAATACATTTTTACAAAACTTATTGTGAATTTTATGTTTAAAGATCGTTCACCCACAGTTCCAGTTATTTTGGCATAGTTAGCATGTCTCGTCTTTTGATATCAAACTCTTTGAAAACATCCAATTTCAACCCGTTTTAATTCAACATTTTAAAACTGAACCGGATAGTATCACAAAAGAGTTGTGTAATATTGTTTCCACGGGTTTAAAATGACTTACAACCTAATTTAGCCAACCACACTCAAGAAATCACACATTTTTTTTAGAAAGTGTTGAGGACTGAACATTAACAGGGGCTCCATTTGACCCGTGGGCCAAACTTTGGACATGTCTGCCTTAAGTTGTAGTTTTTCATTTAACAGATTCTATCTTAAGCCTTCTTTTAGCACTAAAGAGAATAACAAGGAGGAGCTTCATATAATTAGAGTATTTTCTTTCTCCTCTGCTGAGAAAAGAAGAGAGTTCAGTAAAGGTTAAAGGTTGGACGTGTTAGTCATGAGGAACAGCATGTTCTCCACTCCGACTCCACTGATTGATTGTATTGTTCGCCACATTTCTCCAACACAGAGAATGAGCCGGTCAAGAACCTGCGTGTAAGCGACTGACTGCTTCAGCTCCTGCAGGCCCTGAAGGCCTCATGGCAGCAAACACTATGTAATAACAGCAGCTTTATTAGCCTTTAAAACCAAACAAGGACACGGCGTCCCACAGATCCACTTTGGCTTCATTTTCCTGGTTTTTATGTGACTGCCTTCCACACAAAGTGCACATAACCCGCCTAAAAACTGTGTAATCTCACTTTTAAAGGAGTGTTTCTCTTGAATTCAAGGTCAAAAAGCAGCCTGAAAATGTAACCAAAGAGCAAAGGAAACACAAAAAGAGATGCATTAAAGGATTACTGATGAGCATTCATGCGACGTCCTGATCTTTTACAAATGGAAAGATCTTCAGAGTGTTTCCGATATTAAAAACTCACGTTCTGATGTGTGGATTATTTTGTGTTTTCATGCAAGTGAGTAATCTTTCATTAATCCTCAAAGGGAAGGAAGGAGAAAAAGAAGCAAAACGAGATAAACCAAAGGCGAATGAAAGGAAAAAAGAACTTCGGAAGTTCTTCATAAATGAAGGAGGAAAAGTGCAGATGAAAAAAAAGAGGATTTTAGTTGTCAAAATGGTGACAAAACTGACCAGTTTTATGTGCAGCATAGAAATATTCTTGTTAAACATGTCAAAATGTAAAAAGATAAGGAAAATTTAAGGTTTTTATTCATTTTTTAAACAGATAAATAAGCGAAAAATCTGGAACTTATGAAAGGATCACTTTCAAAAAGTGATTATTTTTTTATTTTTAGATGAAAACATTTCGTTTTAGTTTAAACTAGCCAAGAAATCACCTCTCTCCCCAGATCTTCCCTGATGACCTGCTGGATTTCCTCCATGCTGCTCTGAGGAGCTCTGCTGTGGAGCACCTTCAGGGTGGACGTGTACTCCTCAGGCAGCAGGTAGTCCAGAGCCCCCAGGTGCTGGCCCACTTTGATGAAAGTCCCTCGGTTGGCGCAGCACAAGTCCCGAAGACGCTCCGCCGATCGCCGGTGCACCTGGACAACAGAAGAACCCGTCAACGTCTGCACCATAAAACTGTTTGACCAAACGAAGAGCTCCATAATATATCAGCATGAAATCAGTTAATTGATCATTTTACTGCAGAAATTGTGACCTTTAGAATGGAGAGCTCAGAGCTTATGCAGGATATGTTTTACGTCAAAAATAAGCTTTTTTTAAACTGGATTTTTTTGTCTGCTCCTGAGTCACAATCACCTGAATAAAGAAATACAATTTTGATTTCAATTTTCTTTATATATGTCCTTTATCATCCAAAAAAAAAATCCCACAAGAACATGTTAAAAACGCCAAAACACAATTTTCTTCCAAGTAGGTCTTATTCGAGTCTGTTATGGCATTCCTCAGGGTTCTATACTCGGCCCATTTGGGTTTTGTTTAGAATCAGCTGTTAGAAACAAATTTAAGTTTGAAATTAAATTTCAAGGCAGTTTTTGCCCTTAAAAAGTTATTATTTGACGGCACAGAATTTTCTTGCTAGCATAAGTTCATCTGTCGGTCTGGGTAACCCTAAGACTTTCGCTATAAAAAGTTACACCATCACTTTTGCCGAGTAATTTTTACCCAGTACCCAATAAAAATTATTTCTTATAAAAATAGATCAAGATATGACAACACATGATGAATTAGAGTACTTTTCTTTTATTTCAAACTGTGCTTTATGCAACAAATTGGGGGAAAAAAGCATAAGAAGATCCTAAGAACATGTTTGAAAATGACTGACAAAGTAGGAATTTTTGGAAAAAAAAAAATCCTAAAAAAAGAAATAATGACACTGTACACTTGGCCTTTGGTCCACTCATTCCTGGGACATGTGAGACTTAACTCAGGGACGCATGACATTAAAAAAATGCAACAAACTTAAAATAATGTAAATAATTTTGCTCGGGTGAAAATCACCAGGCGATAGTGCTCTAAGGTTTAAGGAAAAAAGTATATATATATATTTTAACCCTAAACAAAGAACATCTAAATATATGTATTTTTAATTTTATTCAACAATAATGTAAGTGTAACTGAAATGCTATATTTAGATAAAACTGAGTTGAAATAATAAATAATAAAGAAAATCTGCAGATTTGTACAGAGTATTCATTTATTGCCCCCCCACACACACATGGTATAATCCATTTTTATTATGTTAGTTGCTTTTTGTTGGTGTGCGTGTGTGTGTCCCGTCTGTCCCATTTGAAGCAGCTGGAAGTGATAATGCTTATAGAGAGTTCCTCTCCTGAGACCCGGGCAAATAAAAAGGCGTGAAATTAGCTCCCCTTAACCTCTGTACCCCCCCCCCCCCCCCCGAACGCACACACACATAACCACACGGACACCTCCCACAGGATCGTTTGACTCGAGTGTCATCTGGTCGATGATGACGAAGCAGTGACAGAAACAAGCCACCAGAGATCTGCAGATGAGCCCGTGGGCTCTGTAGCGCCACCGTCTGACCTCTGAGACCAACGGCGGGTGATTTAGCCTCCTGCGTGAAAGTCGCGTTCCAGAACACGCCATGACCGGACACATGCTGCATTCAGGTGTAAATTCTAGTAAACTAAACCAGTTTGGAGCTGCAGCTCACTTCACTGCAGCCGACCAATCACAGCAGGCCGGCGTCTGCAGGTTATGTCATCACTGTTGCAGCCTGAGAACCGCAGTCCGTCCGGATCGCGCCTGGAAGTCCATCATCATCATCGGCTGCAGCAGCGGCGGCGGCGGATCACGGTCTTCATCAGATCGATCACCGCTCTTCCTCCCTCAGCTCTGCTCCAGTAATCAGCACGCTTTCAGGGAGGGGGGCGGGCCCTCAGTTTGAAGATGACATCACCACAGAAACGGTGCTGGCAGATTGGCTGCTTCTGGCCACCGCCCACCTCCCCCCAAAAACATGCGCAGTCCAATCACACGGGGGCAGCTGGGATTGAAAGACACGGTGATCTGTGGTAAAACACCAACATTAACCCCCCCGCCGGGTCTCTGCGGGAACGTGGCATGGAGGAGGACGGCCCCCCCGTTAACAATTAAACCAATTAAACCCTCAAATTCAAGAAAAGGATGAAGGTTCGGCCTCTTTAAGGATTTACATGTTTAAAGATGAAGAGCAAATATTTCAGTTGAAAGTTGAATTAAAATCTGAAGGAAAAAGTGAAAGTTCAGAGTTTAGAAGATGCTTTTAGGAAAACCTCTGGTGTGAAGACAGTTTTAGAAAAGTTTGTACTGAAAAGAAAAGGCTCTTAAAAAAAAATCAAGCGCAGATAAAAAGAAAGCAATTTAGAACCTCTACTGATACAGAAATCTAAATCCTGGTGGGGCCGGTTAAATCAGGAGATCAGGTCTGAGATCATTTTAATCTGAACTTTGTGATCATCGTTCTAGACGAACCAGAAAACCAAAAAGAGCAGTTTGGTGGCTCTTCTGGACGTTTGTGGTAAAGTGGAGGGGTTTCTGAGGCAGCTCCCTGCAGCCTCAGCTTTCAGATGTCATTAAGCACAGATGGTAAATTGTTTAGTTGCAGCCCCCCCACCCCTCCAGACAGCAGATCACAGAGAGAAAGAATCAATCGGACCTGCAGACATGATTCGAACAGCTTAACGAGTGGTTTCTTCTTCTGTTACAAGCTAAACTTCCGGTTTTAGGGGGGGTTGAAGGTGTGCAGCCCCCTCCTGCACCCAGAGAGCAGCTGCAGTAATTGATTTCTGCAGCCACACTGGGGTTAAATGACTGGGATTAGTGGACTATGAACGGGGCCTATTTATTAGCGGGATGCTCATGATTAGCTCGTTACTCAGTTCACTGAGGCTCATCCTGCTGCCTGTCAGAGGGGCGGGGCGGACTGTTTGTGCTCAGATTTAAGCCCCCGCAGTCAATAGGGGCGTCTGCGGGTCCGGCTGCGGCGCAGGAATCCTGCTGCAGCGTCTGGGGTCTGCTCAGGCCGCTCGGCCTGCTTAAAGGCACGATTTATTTGAACTCCGCCCATCAAGGAGGGAGAAATACGAGCTGCTTATCTCTGGGAGGCCTGGCTGGAGGAGCTGCTCTCCTCCTGCCAGTGCGGGGTGATGAATTTTCAGCAGGAGCCACAGTTAATTTCATGCTCTGCATTTTCTCGTCACGCCTCGGTAGACGTGTCTTAGAGCCGGGAGAACGGCGGGAACATCCTCACCGCGACTCAGAGGATGCTCAGCACCTGGAAGAATCAGCTGAGCAGCCTGGAGGGCTCACAGGGAGGGGGTGGTTCCATCTCCGGACCCTCCAGGAGTCAATCAGGAGACATGGTGGACTTAAACCAGGATCTGCACCACCATCCATATTAAAACTGACTGTATTTCCTTTGAAGAAAAATAAGTGTTTTACATATAATGATCTAAATCGTTAAAATTAAATAAACTAAATGACTGGAGATCACATCCAGGAGAAAAGATTCAAGACTGAAAAACATAAGAAAAAAATCATTAAAGGTTTATTTAAATCAAAACAAATCTTCTTATTTTACCATTTACATATCCAAACCAACATTTGCTTGGAAACACACTATTTATGAAGCTGTTGCTTTAAAAAAAGACTGGTTAAAACTTTTGTCTTAATAAAAGTAAATTCTTACATAAGAATATACAAAAAGATGTTTTTGAAATTGAAATCAAATTTTTAAATCCAGTTTTAAGATTTTCAAATTAGTCAAAAATAAAGAAGACGAAGACCAGAAGATGACCTTCTTCCACAGTGTTACGTTCAGATCTGTATTTTTATAAAAACTTACACTAGATACAGACTTCTATTGAATTTCTTTAACCAGATAAAAGTCATGAAATCGAACACCGTCTGCCCTCTGAAAAAGGACACTAGGTCTGAAAAAGACAGAAAAATCTTAGAGCAAAAAAAGCTAAAAAAATTACATTTTCAAAATAAAAGCTTGAAAGTTTATACTTATTTTCAGGAATTAGAACAACCTTATAACACAAAAAAGATCCTGAAAATCAGATAAGATTTTCTAAATAAAGAAAAGTGATATTATTGTTTTACAAAAGCAGATATGATACATTTAATAAGACAAAATATAGATATATAATATAATATATACAATATAATATTAGTTATATAAAAAATGTCAACAGTTCTTCATTTATTGACGGTTAACTCAATAAGATTGGTTGATGATCAACATTTTGCGTTTCTAAATTGTAAAATAACAGTGACATTAGATTATTACAATAAAATATCATTTATTCTCTTCAGGTTCTGATAAATTACTTTCAAACTTTGAGGAACCATCTCTCGTGATATTTTTTAGAGCTTTGCTGTGTTGATATTTAGAATTAGCATAAAAAATAACACTTTGGACATCAGTGACTTTTATTTTGGAACATGCTCTGATTTTTAACTTTATTCCACAAGATTTTTTCCCCAAGTGATGTCTGTAAAATACAAAACAGTAAGTCTATGTCTAAGTCTATTTGTTTTCTGTTTTTTTTCTTCTTTAAGATTAAATAATCAGTTGGACATTTTTGACTACCCATGGCTCATGTTTTTGGCTTTAACAATTCTGAATTTGTTTGCATCAAAATGCATTTAAAACATCTCTTACTGTGGGAACAACAAACCACAACTGTATGCCGGTTTTATTTCTAAACATAATAAATGATGACAGACCACCTATAATCAGCCAATAGAATCACAGGTATCAAAGCTACAATCCTTTGAATCACTAATCCACATAATCTTGGTCTCCCTTTAGTGAAATTACTTTATATTTGTAATTAAGAACAGGATTTAAAATGTAAAAATGTGTAAAATTGAAAAAGCGTCCGCAGGGTTTTTCTCCCCATCAGGAGTTTGTAATAATTTTCTGCAAACTGGAGATTTTCTGCTCAAACAGCAGACTGGAGCCGGCTCCTCCTCCGAAGCATCTCTCCGACTCATTTCTATTCAGAGCAGAATCGCGGTGCAGATAAGCTGCTGTGTGCCGTCCAGATTTGAAAACACTTGTGCAAATGTTCACCGGACCACATGAAAGGCCGTCCAAAGCAAAGACGGTCACTGCTGATCAGCCACTTCCTGTTTTAGTTTTTATTAATGAATGTCATAATGTCATTTTGAAGGGAGTCGCTGGGGTCTGTGTGTTTGGTGTGAAGACAGAAGTGGTGCAGGGAGGAACAGGAAGAGCAACTGAGATTTATGAAGCGGGGACCAGGAAACATGTGGATGAAACCCCAACAAAGACGGGATTTAAGGATAAACGTTACAACTACCTGTCAAGTAGGGATTCACTTTCCCCATGATTTGGTTATAACCTCAGTTTTTGGGTCATGATTTGGTTTTGGTTTAATATATGATTTATGTGTCACAAAGCAGCAACAAAAAGGTAAAAAAATCGAAAAAAATATGTTTTCTATTTGCTCAGTAGCCCAGTTGAAATCAGGGTTCAACCTCAATGAGTTTCATCCAGTGAACTATGCACATAAGATCCTTTCCACCCGTATCATGGGAAGAATCACTCATCAATATAAGGGTGGGGACCTGGACCCCATAAGAGAGCACGAGGGTTAAGGTGGCCATACGAGCATCAAGGGAACAGCAAGATACACCTGCACTCCCCTTAAGGTGCCACCACTTCTCCTCCATCGACTGGACAAGCAGTACGGGTCAATCACCCAAACGGGTGACTGAAAATATTCCCTCCAAACCTACAGGTCAGGAGAATGAAAACTGCAACACATTTGTCATCAGTGAGCTTCAGGAACAGCATGGTCGATGTAGTGAGTCCCAACTTCTGCAGAGTTTAGGAATTAAATTAGGAATTTCTGAAATGGTTCAAACTCGCCCCGGGGCCAAAATATTTCCTGAGAAATGAACTCTCGCCGCATGAGACCACACGAACCAGAACCAAAATGGCCGCAATAACACAGAACACATGTACCCTCCAACGGAGAGTTGACTTTACTGGTCACCATGGTAACAACAAGCATGTCCACATCGTGTGCTGATGTGCACCAGTCCTGAGTGTTTCTGTAAGGGAGGACTCGAGGCTGTGAAGTTGAAGGGTGGCCCTTTAGTCAGCTCCATCCCGCACATCTCGATGCTCCCCGGCCCCGGAGAGCGGGGAGTCTGAACCGGGCTCCAGCTTGACAGCCATGATATAACTACAGCAGGCAGCTGCGAAGCAAATGTTAAACGTGCCCTCCTCCCCACATCCCTCAAGGATTTTCCCTCCTCCTCCGACTCGTTTGTCCGATAAGCTGCAGCCGTGAGCTCGTCAAGGTCAGCAGTCATCCGGCCCCACCCAGCGTTTCCACAGCCAATTCCCATCACATAAAACCCCCAGCACCAGGGGGGGGGACTTTTCTTTTCTGAGCTGAGCCCCCTCCCTGTTTACCCAGAGGAGCAGCAGCTCTCTGAAGGATTCAGTCAACACTGACACCTGCTGGTGAAGAACGGAACTGCACTGACTTAAAAATAACTGAAGATAACTTCAGTTAGGATTATTGAAGGAAAAGATTCATAAGTTTCATCAAAATTGAGAAAACATTTCCTAATGTTCAGAATACACCTCAGAACTCTGACAGAAACTGATTAACTCCATTTAAGCTACTGGATGTCTTGATACGGATGATGATGTTCCATTTGGGTTATATGGAACAAAGAAGGAATATTGTAAAGTCTGCAATCATTGGGTTGCTGCAATTAATGCGGGCAAACTCCAAACATGCAGCTTTGCAGCAAACACCTCAACTGAAGTTTGTTCTTTAGATCATTTTCTAAGAAAAAAATTAGCCAAATGAAACTAAAACTTCATGAAAGTCCTGCAAAACTTTAGAAATGTGGTCTCGTGATTTTTTTTTCCGTCCCCGACGTCAGCTTAAATGTGGCTGTTAAGGGTTATATTTTAAATATTTTGTTGTAAAGAACTAATATGGAAAGATAAATTATTCTTATTTAATCCAAACAGCACTTCGCTAAACTAAGATAACTTGCAGCTGTGTTTTAATTACAGTAACTAGATCAATTTCACTATTTTTTAAGTTAAATTATAAAATCATTAAGTACATATATTGTATTGCCTGCTTTGTCTTCCTAGATCCTATCACAGACTCTTTAAATCCTCTTTTTCCTGAGCCTTAACTTTTTTTTTGCAGAGTCTCCTCTCTATCTTTTACTTTGAAAATCTATGTTTTCTGTCACAAGAATAGAAATTTTGTGCCAGCTCGATCTGCTTGTGTCCCACCTTGAAAACGTCATGCACTTTCTTTCCTGAGGTGCCTCAGCATTCACTGACCCTCATTTGTCCTCCTCGAAAAAGTAGTTGCCAAACAACTTCATGCTCACTAAACACAACTCCCTTGAGTCTGGTTTCCATCCCTGACACAGCACTGAACCTGGACTCATCAAAATCACCAACGACCTGCTCCTCCAGAGGACGCTTATCCGTTCGCATGATCCACACTACTTCAGACTGCTTCAAATCCTTTCCCTCTGGCCGGACACAGTTCATTCAACTCTCTTTCTTCCGGTCCCAGTCTTCCCTCATCACTTCTGGTGTGTGATCCTCCTATATACTATAAAAGCCATCCACAACCCTGCCCCTCTGTGACTCTCCAATCTGACCTCTCCAGCTTTCAGCCGCTCCGCCACAAACTCTGGAAGTCATTTCCGCCTGACTTTAGGACTACAGATGCAGTTTCTACCTTTAAAACTAAACTCAAATTCCTAGTAGTTTCCACCATCACTTCCTTGTTTTACTCAATTTTCTGCTTTTAATTCTGTTTTTAAATTGTCTTTTGTAAGTGTCCATGAGGGCCCTGAAAGGGACGTTCAAATAAAATTTGTTCATATTATCATCATCTTTTTGCTTCACTGTTTCAGAAGAAAAGAGAAAAAAAGGTCTGATCATGTTCTAAAACAACGGATGCTTTGACAGATCTACCAAATCCAATTCCCTATTTTCTGTTAATTATCCACTTAATAAAGTATTTCCCTTTCATCTGAATTTACTTTGATCTGTAAAAATCCTCCTCCAGACATTTAAAATAAAACTGCTGCATCTTCTGCACAAAGGTTGTGCTGAATCACAAAAGTCTGAAGGTGAGAAGTCACTAATCAGCATCAGCTGACTCTTTGATTCCCCTTTCCCCGTGGCGCCTTCCTATATCGCCGTAACAACCTTGCACGCGCTCAGAGGAACCGGGGTGCAACTCTTTATCTTCAACCTTGGGGTGGCGGCGAGAGGGAGGGAGCGCGAAGCTGTGCAGATGTGCCGAGTGAATCAGCGTTTTGTTCCGCTTTCATCTCGCAAATGAAAAGCCGCCTTCAAAATGGCTGCTTTCCTGAAGCCGCTGTGCGGCGAGGAGGAGAGGGATCATCAGCGTGCGTTTGTCCTCGCTCTCCGCGCCTCACCTCCTCCTCCCCAATGATGAGCCCTCGCCTCCTCATGCAACTGCTTCCAGTTGACTCACAATCAAACGGTGTTTGAAAGCTGTCACAGAAGGAAAGGAACATTTTTCTTTTTAGATTTTATCTTCAGGTTTTTAAAAGATGACAAAACTGAACCATTTCTGACTTTGAGCCTATTTCACACTATCCTAAAGGAATTTTAATTCTTTTTTTCAATGTAGTTTTATTGATTGGACTATGAGTTTGGAATAAATTCAAATTATCGATCTTATATAAAAATAGGACTACCATATTACAATTAAAAAAATGATTGGTAATGAACCAAATTCAAGATTTAGAGAGCAAGTCTTAGGATCATAAATTAATTAAAGTCATTAAAATTATGTCTAAATTTAGCAAAAAGGAACAACCCTTCTTTTTCTCTTGAGCCTTTAAAGGGAATAAACTAATACAAGCGATTAATCCTGAAAAATGCAAAAGAATCAATCCATTAATAAATGTAGAAATATCCTCCTGACTACCAGCAATGACATTTTGTCCTCTGCAAGGAAAAAAAATCAAACCCTAAATGTCTCCTAACCACCAATTTAAGATTTGTAAATGGCTTTTCTCAAGCAATCAAAATAAAAATAAAAAATAAATAAATAAATAAAAATCGGACTTAGAATACTACTAAATTTACGGCTTTAGGTTTCTACGATTGACAGTATCTGAGAACTGGAGTGAGTGAGTGTGATGTCATCCAGAGAAAGTGACCAGTGTCCAGCTCTAACTAAATGATGCCAGTCACCATTTTTTCACATCATGAATGCCGCCATGGTAGAATTTAGAAATCCTCAGGTGTGAATCCCATAAAGTTTCGGGGAAATGATTTGGTCAAAATTTTTTTACTTTATAGAGAATCAAATACAACAGTAGCTGGTTTCTATGTTCTAACACTTAAGATTTATTTTCAGATGGTCGGATGTTAGCCATTGTCTGTATTTGAGAACTGGAGCGAGTGAGTGTGATGTCACACATAGAAAATAGCTTCCTTTAGGCTCCAACCAAATTAAGTGTTTCCTTTTTTTGTGTGTGCGAGCAGTGATTGGTCAGAATATAATTAAGTCAAAATTTCTATGGCAACCACACTTGCCAATCAGAAATGAGCTTGTTGGAAGGCCACACCCCCCGGAAAGGGGTGCTCGAGGGAATTTGTCAAACGTTTTGAACGTTGGACGCAAGACTGCCCACTTTTATTAAGGTATCTGATTGATCAGTTTCCGAACGCTTGTCTTAATAACTTGAACTATGGTATTGTGAAAATTATCAAGAACATGTTTTTAAAAATTATTTGAGCTATAATGGTTATTCTGACTAATGGAAGGAGTGAGTAACAGCTGTTTATTTCTCTATAAAACTCAATGGGATTTTGACTTCTTGGAACTACCAGGTACTTCCCGTTTGGAACGCCAGGGGGGTGGAGTCATTCAGTGCAGTTCTCACATACAGTCATTGGTTTCTAATGGACATTAATGCGGTTACATGTGTAAAATGTCCTTGATCGGATCAAAGACTGGATTAGAATAGAACTTTGTACATGGGCCCTGAAAAACTTTATCCGATTATAACTAACACTTAACTTTCTAAAAAACCGGAAAGGGCCGTGGAAGAAGAAGTTTTTGCAGCTTTGAGTGAGATGATCTTCTGAGCGTCCTTTCATTATTATTAATATTTTAAAGTGACTGTTCACTTATAATTTTCTAAATCCGGGTGGTCAGTTCTTTATTCTTGGCTCCATACACTCGGGGGAAGGGTTAGAGTTACACATTTAACTTTAGATGTGAAATAGCGTTTCCCGGGACCATGAGAGTCAAGATTAAAAACAAAAATATAAAAGACTAAAATAGTAGATAACTGACTAAAATACTAGTAGAATGCCAATAAATAAGAGAATAAAAGAGCAATAAAAGGTGCAAAAAAGAGCAAACACACTCACACTAACTCTTCTAACCCCATACTGCCTCCCATCTTCACTTCAACACTACCCAACTTGTCTCCATACACCCTCAAAAGATTGCCCAATTGTATCCGGCTAACCAGTCAACAAGTCCAAACATGATGTCCGGTTCAAAGGGAACCAATGAGATGCTAGCCATAGATCCAGATTTAGCCATTTACCACACCCGTGACAATGGCACGTTCCGTTTTCATGACGTCCATTGAGTTACCCGTACGACCCAAAGGAATTGATCGACACACCTGCACTCCCCTCTTCTCTACGACCCTCCACGGACCCGGACAACCCAGGATCCACAGAACCCGCTGGAGTCCACCGCCGTACAGGTGCATGTGACTAAAGCTTAAATGTCATCGGTTTGTATTGGTAGGTTGGAGAAGATGTTAACCATAAATGAAGGAATACAATTTATGGAAATAAATCCTTTTAGTAAGTCTTCAGCTGTTGAAGTTACATTTTATAAGATTTTTTTACACTCTCCTTTAACCTTTAAAAAGCAAAGAAACTGCAGATTGAAATGTTTAATCTGGCAGTTTGGGTTATTTTATTCCAAAGACACTTTTCAGTCAGACTTTCAAGAGACTACGTGGCATTTCTCTGTCTTTGGTCTTCAATGAGACATTAAAAAATGACGGGTTTTAAATCTTTTGGATTCAGGCGTTGAACTCTTTCAGCCCCCTCCTCCCAGCCCCTAAACATCACTCGTGCATTATTCATTTCCATTAAGACAGCTTCATTTAATTTCCCAATCATCTGTTGGCGAGGTTTGTAATGAGATGCTAATAGAAGGCTGTCGCCTCTGAGAGCAGAGGAAGCCAGCGCACGAGTCAAAGGACGCCATTGCATAATCACGCCGACATAAAGCCGCCTCCCTCTCTGCTTTTTACACCTCTTGTTCTTTAATCTGCCTCATCAGGGCGAAGACCAAAGGTTCATACAAAGACCAAAAAGGAGATGTGATGGTTCTTTCATACAATTTTCCTTTTTAGAAAAATGTATATATGCTCACCGGCCACTTTATTAGGCACACCTGTCCAACTGCTCGTTAACTAAAATGTCTAATTAGCCAATCACATGGCAGCAACTCAATGGATTTAGGCATACATGGTCAAGAGGATGTACCGAGTATCAGGAAAAAGGTGATTGGAGTCACTTTGAATGTGACATTGTTGTTGATTCCAGACGGGCTGGTCTGAGAATTTCAGAAGTCTTCTGGGATTTTCACCCACAACCAACCCTAGGGTTCACAGAGAATGGCTCAAAATCATCCAGTGAATGGCAGTTCTGTAATGCTTTGTTGGGACCAGAGGTCAGAGGTCAGAGAACAGATTCCAGCTGATAGAACGGCAACAGTAACTCAGAACCGCTGGTTACTACCGAGGTCTGCAGAAGAGCATCTATGAATGCACATGTTGAGGCAGGTGGACCATAGCAACAGTAGACCACACACCTGTCAACTAAGAACAGGAAACTGAGGCTACAATTCACTCACTCACCAAAACTAACCAATAGAAGATTGGGAAAACGTTTTCTGGTCTGATGAATCTTCATTTCTGTTGCCATATTCAGATGGTAGGGTCAGAATGTGGTATCAACAATATGAAAGCATGGATCCATCCTGCCTTGTATCAACAGCTCAAGGTGGTGGTGGTGGTGTTATGGTGTGGGGGAAATTTTCTCGGCACACTTTGGATCCCCAAGTACCAATTGAGCATGGTTACATCCCTTATAATAGACTTGTTTGTGCAACATCGCGAATCGAACACGACATACTCAGAAACAACTTTTAATCATAAATTATTTTGTATACGACCTCTATTATGAGGAAAAAAATGCTACAACAACATGTAAAAAACACAAAAAAGATGGTTTTCAATGGAGGAGGAGCACCTACTTTGAGTCACAGCTACAGTTCAGGGGCAACATTTTATAAAAATGGTTCAAAATAATCTTAATTTCAACCAAAAACTATTCCAGCTTTGTGAACTCTGCAAGCATATTTACATATGTAGAGTCACCTGTACTATAGCAATAAATAAAAAACTTAAGTTTTGATACTTTTATTTTCTCTGTAGTTATAAATACAAAGTATGGTTTTGTAAAAATGTTAAAGAAGCAGTTTTGTACATATAATTTGTATTTGGTCTAAAAATGTTACAGTTTAGTGTGTAAATCAGGTGTCAGACTCCAGGCCTTGAGGCTCGGCATCCCGCTGTTTTTTCAGGAACTGGCCCTCTTACTGTTGATCACCTGGATCAGGTATGTTTGCCAATTAAAAGCTACAATGGTAAGGTAGACCTCGAGGCCGGGAGTTTGACACCTTTGGGATAAACGGTTAAAAAAGAACACAAACTATTTCACAAAAACACAAGAAATTTACATTTATAAGACCCTGATCTTTGCTTACGCTAAAGGCGCATAACATTAAACATTATAGAATAATAAACTAAAAAAGGCTTAAAAGAGTCTCCTTAAAAAATATTTATGCACAAACCTCATGTCAAATGGTCCTGATGAAGACAATGATGAAGACTCAGGAATGATGGCTAACTTTGGAAAAACCACTGAACTGTTCTTTAGTTTTCCTCTTTGTTTTTTTCTTTTACATTCTGGATAAAACTCATCTGTATTTCTTCTAAACAGGGAGAAACAATCACTTTAATTTCATCCAGTTTCCTTCTGAAAAGCAGTTAACGCTGCCGACCTCCTTTAGTTTTACAAGTGTGTTTGGAAGTTCAAGAAGAGAGGCTCTTCTGTCTGAAGCATGACTGAGGTTTCACTAAACACATCACCAGTTTGGAGGATTTCTGCATCACGAGAACATTTGCTCGATCCAAATGTAAAATACGTTACTCAAGGCTGATTACAAACAGAATCTGAATAAACGTATCAAAAACTGAACAAAAATTTTCTTCAGTGAGTTTAAGCTCAAGATTTAACCTCCTACCTTGGACTTGAGTGTAGAATATTCCTCCGTGCCGCGTTCCACATGTCTGAACGCTGTGAGGTAGTCGTAGCTGATGACCACCGTCTGCAGACAAAGCAGAAGATCAGCAGGCAGTTTGATTATCCATCTGGATCTGATGGATCAGAAGTCAACCATGTCTTCTTTTTTTTTTGTAAGTAGTCAAGAGATGATGTGAACTACAACCTTCACATCTCAGACCACAATCCCCACAGAGTCATGGTTAAAATCAGCTTTAGTGAAGCTGAAACCTGTTTTCCTGAAGAACCACAGATCCTGATCACAGCACAAACACTGAAGATCAGAACCAGCTGGTCTTCCTTTAGACCGGAAAAACCAACGTCCAACAAAACAGAAAAAAGGGGGAAACAAAACTCTTTTCTGTCATGTAAGCGTCTTTGCCACATTTATTTTTTTTTGACACGACAAATGTGATACTTAAAGGCCTCCATACAAGGTAAAAAAGGAGAAAGAGATCTGAACCAGATTAGCCAAAGAAAGTTTGAGTGAAACACAAATGAATAGTATTGACTGATTTTTAATTTTTGCTAATACCTGATATAACAATATTTTGGAGAACAAGTAGGTCAATACAGCATTAAGATGCCTTAATGCGGCATTGAAACTAAAGCTTGTCATTATTTTTTCACATTTTTTGCCAAGACTTTCATTTAAATTACATTCAGTAAAATGAATGTACCGTTACAAGTCTGTCAATCCTTTTTAGTCAATTACTTTTCTCTTTCTGTACACTTTTTTATGTTATTTGATTTTTACAAACTATGTTCTCTCTCGATTCTTTAACTTTTAATGCCATCATGTCTGTGGATAACTCACCAGATGCACTCTATATAAAAGCCATCTGAAACCCCGCCCCTCAGACACCGCCCTTTGCACATGGCAACAGTGCCAGCTCTTTGGCATTGAAAGGAAAATAATTGATAGAAAATGAACATGGCAAAAATAAAATAGTGTAATATTTTAATTGTGTTAAATGTAATTAGCCTTTTTTTCTAAATCTTTTATTTTCCCATGCTAAGTCTTAGTTTCAAAGCCACGTTGAGTCATGATAACGTCATAGGTCAATAGTCCTTTTAAACATGTATTTAGTTCCTCAAAAGGTTGAATCCATTTGGACGATCTGTAACTGTTGTGAAAGTGTGATATCCAGATGTAGGCTCTGTCTATTTTTTTTATTTGACTCACGAGACGAGTCAAAGATCTTTACAGCATCAGTCCCTTCTATTTTTTTTTTTTTTACAATGTTTTTCTTCCTCTGTATTTTTCAGAAAGCTACACAACAACCACATGTTTACAATCCCTTTCTGTAATCTTTGCAGAAAAAAATAAATCTATAATATTCCAAAAATTAAACCAATAAATAGTCTATCCTCTCGTCTCGTGGTTCTTTAGTGACGTTGGAAGACTGCAGCTCCTCACACGGATCTTCTTAGCCGTCTGGATCTTTAGATCGTTTTGTTGTTTCATTAAACGAATCAATAATTACATAAACTTATGCACATAATGAATAACTTATATAATAAATGTATTTATAAGTATAAAATATGTTAAAGATTTTATTTTCCTCCTAGGTAAAATCTAGAAAATAAATTATAAAAACAAACAAAAAAAAAGATTTACTATTTAACTTTTAAAGTGAAACAACATAAAACACTGCAACCGCAACCCAAAATACGAAAATAATGTGCAAAACAAAAAGGAAAAAAATGGTAATACTTAACAGAAATAGCAAATATCTCATGTTTGTGAATCGGATCTGCTTTCTTCAGTCAGTAATGATCTGATCTGTTCTGGAGAAAGTTGTTCTCAGGTGTCTGCACAGGTGAGCAGTCGGGTCTGTTTGGAATTCTTTTCTGACAGATTCTGTCATCCTGTTAGAGCTGCCACGATTAGTTGACTAATCAACGACTAATCGACTATTAAAACAGTTGACATCTAATTTAACAGTTGATTAGTCAATACTTTATATGGAGTCAGAGTGTAGTAACGTTGAACAAAGTTGTGAGCGTTCAGCACCTTTTTTCATTATTTGAGTGAGTGATTTTTGAAAAATAGTTCCTTGTTTCCGACCTCATTGGAGAGATCAGGAATATAGTTTCCATCAAACTCATTTTGACAGCTGACCTTTGACCTTATATACTCTTTATGTATAAAATTCCTTTTAAATTGTTTATTCATCTTGAGGGGTGAGGCACCTGTCAAAACGAGTTTGATGGAAAGTATATTCCTTATCTCTATTTCATTTGATTTAATCTTGTTTCAATCCCTGAAACTAAAGAAGGACAGAGGCTGTACGACTCATTAAAACTTTAATAAACTATCATCTTTATTGTCTTTATTTTTTGTTAGTTTAAAGTAAATGCTGGTTAAGATGTGTGCTTTACATCCACTTTTCGTTTGACCCGATTCGTCGACTATTAAAATAATTGTTTGTGGCAGCACTACATCCTATTACCAGTGAAATGGTGTGTAAAATGGCTCGTATGGTCGCTCTGCACAAACACGTGTTGATCTTTGAAGAGAATTTGAACAGAAAAAAGAAAGAGACGATTTGCGGTACTATGTAATAGATACAAATGTTCTATTGTAAGTTGCATTCATGAACTCACAGTGGCTGCAGCTCGACCAAAACGGACAACGCTCAGGTCACTGAGGTCCAGCTGCTTGTTGTAGAGGTAAAACCCAGACGAGGCGAACACCGCCGTGGCCAGAGAGGAGAGCTTGAGGAGCCGGGCAGCCATCCGGGGACTGCAGGAGAAACACAAACTCCATTCTTTACTGTTAACAGAGAGAAATACTTCCATACGTCCAGTCATTACCTAAAACCCACTCTTAATTTAAACAAATCAATCGTTTTCAGACCAAAAAAAAAATACTTCAAGTTTATTTTTCAATACAGAATTCAAAGTTTTTCATTTGTTTTAAATGCAAATGTGAAACAAATCCTTTTTAATTATATAAAATCACAAACTGAATCGAAATATAAACTTGTAGATTCAGTATTTTAGCAGTGGTACTCAGCCCAGCTCACACCCATCACACACCTGTCACAGGTGTGAGCTTAAGCAAAAATACACACCATGAAATTTAACAAAAACTCAGTCAACGACTAAAAACAAAGTTCATGAGACTGATGCATGTAAATCAATGTAAGTCTGTGATTTTTTTTTTCAAAAAACTAAATGAACAATTCTTCCTTTATTTTAATAGTATTTAAAGTATAAACAAAGATGTGGATATAGACCTTTTAATCAAAGAGAAACTAAATAAATGTCATAAAAATTAAAGAAAAGGAATGTGTGCATCCCAATGCAATTTTCTAAAGCTTAGTTTGGAAGATAACCTCTTCAGTCGTCACAGTACTGGACACAGTCAATGTTTATCACCTTTTTAAATGAAAATTTGTTTTAAGACATCATTCGAGCTGTTTTGCATATGTAAATATGTATGTTCCTTTTAAAAGCTGTTTTTTCTCCATCCCATCTAAATTCTAGAGGAGTTCTGCCACTGAGAAATGGTCCTGCATGGGTGATGACGTCATTGGAACAGCTGGAACTCACCTTAACAGGTATCTTTCTATCTACAACAATGACCAACAACTAACCATGGCAAAACTGAAAAATTATCATTTTATTTCCATGTGAACAAAAACTAAAGAATAAAATGAAAATCTAATTGATTTAGAATCTCTATTTGACTTTCCAGGAGAGTCAGTTCCAAACTCTCAGCGTCCAGAGATGTTCCCGCGCCGCACATGCGTCCTGTCATCATTGTCAATCAAAGCCAACTTCACTTCACAGCAATCATCCCGCAATGCGCGCCCCCGACACTCACCTGTGACGTCAGATGCAGAACTGATTCAGCCAGAGTCCAATTAGCTTCATGTAAACATAACAGGATGAAAACCTGGACGTTCCGTTCCTTTCGTGTGTGTGTGTTGTGTAATGGCCGTTCACGTTGTGTAACTGTCGTTGTGTGAGCGGACACACAACAGTCAGCCGTCACGCTCCACCACCCGCAGCTACGACAACATTTTACCGGAGAAACAGACGCCTCCTTTCGGTCCATGCACGCGCTGGCGACAGCTAACTTACCGGTTCCGGTTTTGACCTTTTCGCCTCTTTTCAACTTGAGCGCAAGGACTTCTGGTTAATGTAGTCCTTATTCTGAATTTGATGGAAGCATTTGTGCTTCCTGTTGGACTGAGGGGAATTTTTAAAAAAGCAAATCAATCTCTGGTTATGTGTTGATTATAAGACACTTTTTGAGTTAAATGGTGATTATATTCGCTCTTATTGGCGCCATTTTCAACCACTCTGGACTACATTTCCGGTAATTTGAACACGTGACATATCCGTCACGAGCAATGCAAATTGTTTTACACTGGTTTTTAGACAGACTTTTGCATATTATGAGAGTAAATCGTTAATTTTTATTTTAATTATTGTTTTATGTTTCCATTTTATCATTTTAATCCAAAAATTATATTTAAATTTTACAATGATATATTCAGTTTCATTTATTTTTCCTAATGTATGTCTGTTGTCCCAAATAAATATTCAAATTTTTTTATGATTATATTTGAAACAGGAAGTGTGACACCATCATAATAAATAAAGTTTTTTATTTGTCAACAAATATTTGTTTTACAACACAAAAACAGAGGGACTTAAGTGTTTGAATCTATACAGCAAACACTGGTTGCAACAAGCATTTCAGACATGAAGAAAAGGCAGAGGAAGCTTCTCTCTTCTCTGGAGGACCACAGAGGAAGCTTCAGTCAAACTCTGCATCTCTGTTGGACCTCTGTCCTGCAAACGGGCGTCTGTTCCTCTGAACCTGCAGCTAAAAGCAGAAGCATCAGTTAGAAACCAAATTCTGCAGAGAACACACAGCTTTGTCTCATGCATCCTTCCTGAGAGTCCACTTGAAGGTCAGGGATTTGCCGTATAACTCCATTACCCATAATGCTTTACCTTTGCTCCCTCCAGAACATGAGGGTCCTTCTGCAGAGCATTGTTCAAACCCTCTTCTGTTGTGAAGCCGACCCAGCAGAAGCCTCTGTGGAAGCCTGTCTCCTTGTCCTGGTTCAGCACAGACATGCAAAGTCAGGAGCAGTGGACACCACCCACCAAAAGGGGGCAGAAGTTTCCAGGAAAGTTATGCCAAACATGTTAAAAAAAAAAAAAAATTCTGAAGGAAGATCTAAGAAACAAGTTGATAAATGAATAAATACTTATAAAGAAGAAGAAACTTACAAATGGCAGAAGACATTTCTTGACTAATCCAAACTGTCCAAAGTACTCCCGCACCTCCTCTGCAAAAACAAAAGCTTTGTTCACAAACAGAGGAAAATACAAAATATACTCGCTTTATATCTAATTTCTCAAATATTTTTATTTTATTTTATTTTGGGCAGAATGAGAAGGAAACGTGAACCTTCACTCTGACCTGTTAATTAAGCTTATAGCAAACTGCTCCAGAACACATTAAACTCCAAACTGACAAACCTGAAAACTTGGTCTACCCTGATTTAAATATAGGAATGGTCTGTTTATGAAGAAAAAAAAAACGTTTTTGGCATTGAATATCAGATATAAGTGATATATTAAACACTCAAAGAATGGTGGAAGCATTTGAAGAACCACATGTGTTGGTTTATGAAAATGATTTTGAAATATTAAAGTTTTTTTATATAAAACTAAACAGTCAAATGTATCAATTATTTAAATAATCTTAATCAATAAATCAAATTTGCAATTGTAAATGAGTGTGTTTAAGATCAAATAACTTTATTAATCCAGATCAGGTTTAAACATGTACTCTAAAATTTTGATATTTTTTCTATAAAACCGAATTTGTATACATCAATTATGAAATAGCTTTTGCTTTCAGGACTGTTAAAAAGTGGCCACTTATTTTCAATCATTTACCTTTTTTTAAGCATTTATAATACACAGTTATCTGCTTAAATTTACATTTATAGACAGAATATTGTGCTTTATTAAATTATTACAGTTTTATAACAGCTAATAATTCCTACTTTGGACGAGTAATTTTGCTTCTACTTGGGTAATTTTACCTATTATATATATATATATATATATATATATATAGTAAAAGTAGTGATGTGACGTTCTGTATCGAGGCTTCGAGACGTGTGTCGAGTAGTGTAGGAGGAGCTTCCGTGAAGCATGTATCGAGGCTTGCTTCATCTAGGGGAGGAGCTGAGAATGATGACGTCTGAAGCTTCGCTGCCCGGCTGTACCACGTGACTAATTCATGAAGTGGTTCAGGTAGAGCCGGGAGTCTCGACAGAGGCATGAATCCTTCAGGCTCCATACAGAGAGACAAAAGAGATTTAAATAATAATAATAATAAAAAACATTGTTTCATAAACAATAATCACTCGTCATATCTCAGTGTTACAAAAGTGCAATAATTATGCAAAGTAGTCCTTAATTCATTGCCGGAGTTACATTCTTAAAAACAATGGATGGGCAATATCTGTGAAAGATTCATCTTTATATTTATTTAGAATAGCAGTAATTATAGACGTCTTAAGGGTGTACATCCCCACATTAATTTTGTGATGAGACGTTCTAAATTGAAGCTTCACGGCAGGTATAGAGGAGGGAGGAGGAGTTTCTCGGTACACAGAGGCTCGTCGCCAGTTTTTTTGACGCCGTCATGAATCCTGCAGGCTCCATTCATAATGCGGGTGTTTGATGGAGAGTTACGATTGGCGAGTTTAGAGATAGTTCGGACTGAGGTAGAGATAGTTTGGAGAACGTCTTTAAATTTAGAGGAATAATAATACAATTACAAATGACACAAATATTCTGTCCCTTCAAACACTGATCTGGTTTCAATGTTAATAGGATCATTTTCCAAACTCTTCATCCTGTGACACTGCTTTTTCATGTATATCTGTTTAAGGAAAAAACGTTTATTTACATTTTTTTTATTTCATTAAAGCACCTGTTTCACACTTTAAAAGAGCCCCCCCCAAATGACTGGTTTAGCACCAGCACACATTAGATCCACCTATACTCTTACCTCACTTTAATTTATCATTTTTATAATGTTATAGTTTTTCTGAGAGGTTTTGAAAAAATAATCTTGTGTACATTTATTTTTATCAATACATCAGTAAACACACACAGTGAAAGTTTACAGCAATGGACATGTTTTGTAAACTTCTTTATTTTACTAACATGTTTGCACATGGGTTTTTATTTTCAAAATGCCACAGATCAGATTTTGCTGTTATTTTTTGTGTCCACTGGATGTCCTACTAGAGCAAATGAAGCTCATGAAGCATTGCTCTTTAGTGAACCAATTTAGACAAAGGCTTCAGTGCTTCAAGAAAACTTCATTTGCACATCACTAAGTAAGATACATTTTTCAAGGTCAAATATTTTATTTTTTAGTGATTTTCCGGAGTTCCTGTTTCCGCTCTGAGCGTGAACGCTTTACAGTCGTCCCGCGTGACCCCATGCTAAGTGAAATAAAATCCAAACGAACCAAAGTTGAGGGTCTCCGAACCTCAGCTCAGGTTGGATCAGAATAATTCTTACAGAAAGCTGGACTTACTGGTGGCTGCAGTCCACGGAACCTTTGACACGAACAGCTCGAACACCCTTTTGGACGACGCCGCCATCTTTACTCTTCCCTTTGACCCGTGACGCAACGTCACGTGACCAAAATATCGCCCCAAAAATAAATTAAACAAAACTGAGACATCGTTTTATAATGAATAACTACATAAATTATGAGTTTTTGTAATTTTGAGAGAAAACATTTTTTAATCTATGAAAAAATGAGCTCTAAAAATAGTTTTAGATTAGGGGTCAATTGCGTAATGGCAAAGATGGCCGCCTCCATGGTGGAGAGCGGGGAAGATGTTTTTAGGAAAATGTTTAAGTTTTACAAAAGGAGAGACCCCCCTCCCGACCTGAGGGGGGTGATTGACTTTTCCGGCGAACTGCCGAAGGACAAGGTGAGGAAACTGCAGCGGAGATGAACCTTAAAAGACTGTTTATCATGGCCTGCACGCGCGCACGCTGCTCAGCTGACGTGTTTGAGTGAAGTCACGGACACATGTTCACCTGTGACCCCGGCAGGTCACTCCAGCTCACCTGGACGCAGCTGCCGTGAGCGACGAGGAGGCCGCCCGGGTGGGACTGCAGCCCGTCAGAGAGTGGAGGGCCTTTAGCCTGCAGGGCTTCCCGGGTACTGCAGCAGCATGTTCCTCTGACCTGGTCTCATCTTCTCATTCATTGGCTTTATTTACAGTCTTCTCCAAACAAGCATTAAAGATTTAAAATTATTTTTGTGTTAAAATCCCTCCCGATTCTTGTTTTTAGGCTTTATTTTCATCTCCAATCCCTTCCTGCGGGGCTCCCAGCCCTTCTGGGTCAGGCAGTGCTTGAAGATCTACCCTCAGAAACCAAACGTCTGCAACCTGGACCTGCACATGTCTCCCTGTGACACCCAGGACCTCTGGGCAAAGAGTGCACCTGTCCTCAGGTGAGAGCTTTGGTGGAAGATGTTCACATTTTTTCACTATAATTCTCAACATCTTCATCAGTCATTGCACCTAAAGAGGCGGTTCCTACTCTAGTTATGCCACATCACTCCCTGCTTCTCATCACCATAGCAGCAAGAACAATCTCAGTGTATCCCCACAATCCTTTTACTCCTTCGACCCACAGATCTCCTTCCTCTGGAAAGAATCAACCCAAGACTCTGTTGGAGAAGCTGCACTGGGTCACTCTGGGATATCATTACAACTGGGACAGCAAGGTGACATTCGTCAAAAAAACACTTTTTCCAAAATGGAGGCTTTGTTTTGGTTTTATCTCCATAGCAACCATTTTATTTTTTGGTCACATGGAGGTGACAAACCGATCTACATCATTTTTTGAAGAATCGGTAGAAGTAAATATTTGAATTTCCTTGGCAATTGAGTTTTTTTTTTTACTATTAAAGATGACAGTCCCTTCCTGAGGTGAAAGGTCAACTAAACTTTGGTTGTTGTTGCAGACTTAATGAGGTGACTTGCGTGTGAAATTTCATGAAGGTCGCTTGAACAAAAGTGTTCCGATTTTGTGAGAAAACTGAAAAACATATTTACATCTTTCATGATGTTGAGAATGTGACGGGGTCCATTTTTGTGGTTAAGAAGGAAAAATGGCAAAAACAATTTTACAGTCCAAGACTACTGCAGGACAGAATAAACGTTTTCTTAGGGTATTAAAAGTATATATACATATGTGTAATTTTCAGTTTTAAAGGAACTAGAGAAAATAAAACTTCAAAAAGTATAAACAATTGACAGATGTGGTCCATTTCCCTGGACGGTTTCAGGTTAAAATCAATAGACTTCAGTCTTTGTTTCCGCTGAGATCTCAAACACTTTGTGCTCTCCCGCTCTCAGACTTACTCCGCCGACAACCACACTCCGTTTCCGGCGGATCTCCACTCGCTGTCGGTCCAGGTGGCCTCGGCCTGCGGGTTCCCGGGCTTCAGGTCCGAGGCGGCGATCCTAAACTACTACAGACCTGACTCGTCTCTCGGCATCCACGTGGATGAGTCGGAGCTGGATCACACGCGGCCTCTGCTGTCGTTCAGGTGAGGATTCGAGGAGGACTCCTGTTTCTAAAAAGCAAAAATCTGAACTGAACTTTAAAGGAGGATCTGTAGGAGGCGGTAAACGCTAACATGGTTATATTCTTTTCAACAAGTGGTTAAATCATCAAAGTCTAGAGGGGAAAATGTCTCTTGGGCCGATGATGACAACAAATCAGACCGTAATCCTCAGAGGCTCAGACATCTGAGCAAAGATTTTGTCTTGAAAATAATTCTTGATATAAAAAAAACTTCAAGACTGAAACTAGAGTTTTTTCTTCCTTTTTTTTTAGTTCCTGGCTCATAGTTTTTTTATTCAGTCATCTGGTTTTCAGATGTTTATCATTGTTTTGTCTAAAGTTTAGACTCTAAACTCATGTATTTTTTAAACTCCTTTATTGTGTTTGTTAAAATAAAATTGTATTTCTCTTTAAAAAGCAGATTTTTTTTTTGTTTTATGTCTTGAAAAAAATGAACTAATAATATTTTTAGGAAAGAATATACAAAAAAAACTCCAGAAACTGAATCTAATAGGAACAGAATGAGGCCCAATAAACAGCCTTGAGGTACCCCACAACTAATTCTGCCCTTAAAGTCCCCCTATGACAAGCTTTTTTATTTGAAAAAAACGTTCCCAGTAGTGTTTTAATTATGATTATGAAGTTTTTAACCACAACCTAAATGACTTAAAAAGCCATTTTTCATGTTGATCTAAAGCCTGTTTCCAAAATTCTCCTCTGAGGGGGCGTGGCTTTTGAAGCTGACCTGATCCAGTGATGCTGATTTGACCACAGAAATGTGAACGACGGCTCATTTGACTGCAGTCAATGTGAAGATACCATCTTCTCTTCTCCAGAACCTGAACTAGACACTAGGAACAGATGAGGGTTTAGTGCATGTGCAGCAGAGCTGTTGATGGAAAGAAGATCATTCATTCAAACAGAGTCTGTCCAAGACAGTTTGGTTGATTTAAAAGGAGAAATACTCAGAAATGCAAAAACAAAATTATTTCTTGCTACATTTATAAGAAAAATCCCACACATACTTGTCAAAAAACATGATTTTCATTGGAGGGGGACTTTTAAATTAACCACATTTTTTTAACCAATGATAAACGAGCTTTTTACAACCCTTAAATCCAGAAAACTGAAATCCTTTAGAAACCTGACTTAGTTATTTCTTTTGACAGTTTCGGACAGTCGGCCATCTTCCTCCTGGGGGGCACCCGCAGACAGGACCCCCCCACCGCCATGCTGGTGCACAGTGGAGACGTGATGGTGATGTCGGGACAGAGCCGCCTCCTCTACCACGCCGTCCCGCGCATCCTCCCGACACCTCGGGGTCACGCCGCCCTTCTGGAGGACCTTTGCCCCGCCTCCCCCCAGGAGGTGGGGGGCATGTTGGAGCCGGTTTCTGAGGAAGACTGGATGGCGTGCTCCGCTTACATTCAGAAATCCAGGGTAAACATGACTGTTAGACAGGTGCTGGGGGCGGGGCAGAGCTTCCCGGAGGCACCGCCCCCATCGGTTACAAGGACAGAGATAAGTGGATACCATGATGGAGAGTCTGGGAAGAGGAAGAGGAGTGGCAGCGACTCCACAAATGAGACGTGAAACATCTGTCCAATCGCTTTTGTTTCTTCTGAAAGGTTTCAGTGACGAAGACGTTTAAGGACGTCCACATAAGGACTCGTGGAGTCGAGTTTATTGAGGAAGGTGTTACAACATCTGAATCATGTTTAAATATCTTAAGAGGTGCAATATGATCAGCAATAGAAACATTTTGTTGTTTCATCTTATCAAAAAGCTTGCCAGTTTTGCACCAGTTTAGAAAACTTTAAAAAATAAAAAAAAATCTTGCAAAAAATTGTGTCTTATTTTGAAAATATGGTAATCTTCTTTCCCTTCTTTAACTTTGTGTCTCTAAGATAAAATTTGCCAGTTATCACAATTGTAAACAATAGGAAATTAATGTCAGCATAAATAATTTAAGCAAACTTAATACTAATAGAAAAGTAATATTTGATGAGCATTTTAATAATATGAAAAGTTTGGGTTAAATTTGTTTACTAGTGCTATACCAGAAGTTGTTCACTAGGTGGCGACAAATCTTAACATTTACAGGGAGCAAATATTTAGTGAAAGGGGTTCAAAGTTTTATTAAAAATACGTTTTTCAAAATCAAATACTAATTTTGTCTTTTATTTTGAAAATTGAGTGATCTTTTTCCTTTCTTCTTGTGCCTCTAAGATAAAATAGTCACGTTTTCAGCTATTTTGAACTTGAAATAAATGGCAACAAAATAAAAATTCAAAGCAAATTCTATGCTATGAGAAGCACTAATATTTAATGATCATTTCTAATATATAAAAAAAAAAAAGTTTCAGCTTATGCAATACCGAACAGTGTACACTAGATGGCGACAAATCACAAGAAAATTGATAAATTCTCTAAAATCATAGCAAAGTCAAAAAAAGGTTTTGATGGGGAATGATGTATTAATAAAGTCCGTTGATCACAGACAGGACAAAAATAACATTAAAGTCAGTTAATTCTCATGAAGAAGAGCGATCTAAACAGGAAATGCAACAAAAATAGAAACTTCTTCTTTTTTTCTGACGCAAAAAACATATTTTTTGAGCAATAGTTTCAACACAATTTGTGCGACACCCAGATTCATATTCATTTTATTTCACACACCTGATCTCCAGACAGTGTTTTTATATTTTTTGTAATCACTTTCTAAAATTTTTAAGTGACTGCTTTGCAGTTGAACTTTAAATTTCTGATTTTTTATGACCAAACTGCAGAAAAAAGCTGAATTAAAAATCAGTTTTTGTAAGTAATTAGATCAATTTGTACATTATCTTGACAAAAAAAAAAAAAGCAAATTTTTTTTTTGACACACTGAGTGTCTTCTCTAAAGCCTTTCAGGTTAATTTCCAGCAGTTATAAAAAAAAAGGAGCCGTAGTGTTTACTTTGCAGGTGAAACGAGGTTAAATGGGGTCTTAAAACTGCAGCTTGAAGTTTCCACAAAAACAATTAGGACTGAACGTTTATGTGAAAGTCTTGACATGATTCTGCAGCCTGATGATCAACAACATTCACGCATGTCGTTAGTGATGCCATAAAACCCATCTGTGGTGAGATCACCGCTTGTTCTGATCCTGCTGTGGCTGTTGTGACCACGCTGCCCTGAAGGCACCGCGCTTTTCATTGCTCCCACCTGCAGGGGGCGCAGCGGGCGTTCTCAGCACACAAGTGTGAGTTGATTAAAAGATGTGCAGAGGAGTTTATAGTTCACTCAGTAACACTAAAGAGTCCTGGAGCTATGGATGCAAAAGAAGCCCTCATCATGGACCCTCCACTGCCGTGCTTTACAGTGCACCAATAACATTTCCACTTTTTTTATTCTCAACAATTAATTTGCTTAAAAAAATCTCTGGAGCCCAAAAAAACAAAACTAAAAAGATTATTAAGAGAAGGATAGATCTTCCCTCTGAGGCCAACAGAGAAGCGTTGGGAGAAACATCACCATGGCGATTGTTTCAGACAGAACCTGATCATCAAAGCAGTTCTGGATCATTTTTTAAAGAAATGTTTTAGGAAGTGTTGTTATCTTCAAAGAAAGCATGTTTATTTGTTTAGTCGTCCGATTCTTTAACCTCTTGTTTGTGTTTATGCTCCTGGAGTTTCCTCAACATCTTGCCTCTCTTAAAAGGCGTCCCTCAGGGCTCTTTTCTCGGCCCACTCCTCTATTCCCTGATGTACAGATCATATTAGAAACAATCATTCTAATATGGCACATTTTTGTATTTATTTTCTACAATTTGTTTTAAATGCTTTCAAAGCTAAGACAAATAAAAAGTATCATAAATCACCAGGAAAAGTGATGCGTTTGTGCCGCATGGCAAAGGAGAGGCGGTTGATGCTGGTACCCCCGTGGATTCTCAACAGCTCTTTTTAAATCAATGAGTTTTCCCAGTAAACTTCAACATCTCGTTCTTCTGACTTTGACAATTAACACAGTTAAAAAGTCCAATCTGTTGATGACAAGACTTTAAATCTGGTATTAATTAGCATCGTATGAATATGTGTTCCTGTTAACTTTCCTTCTTGGAAATGTAATTGTACATAAAAACAAATTAGCAACTCCTAAGCAATGTCTAAGCTACCGCAGTGAAAAAACCCTGGAGGAATCCCAGCATTTCATCCTCAGAACCTCTGATTGTTAATTACCCTCAGAAGTCTCTGAACTTACTGGTCAGTTTTCCAACCACATCAACTGCTTACAATAACATAGAAATGACACATTCTGTTCAAAATGTACCTAAAAGGTTTCTAAAAGGTTTTAGCGTTAATACTTTTGGTTTAAAAAAAGCTTCAGAAGAGTTATGACACATAATGATGGTTCTCCACAGAATAAATCTTTTGGAACTTTCAGTGTAGCTTTGCCTGCTTCTTCAGACAAATGTTTTTATTGTTTTGACCATGTCTGTACTGTTTGTGGATTTATATATTTTTATTTTGTCTTTACGTGTTTGATCTTTGGTTATCAAACATAAAAACAGTTTGATTTCAATTTTCAATCAGAATGGAGTTTATTTGGACGGTTTCAGGCTTGTTGTGACACCACTGTGTAATATAATAAAAAAAATAAATTTAAAAAAAGATGTTGATTGATATCAAGCAGTACCACAAAAACCTGTTTAAAAAATAAAGTCTCAGAGCAAATTGTGAAGTAGAAGAAAAGCTCAAAAGGCTGTGGACTACAAAAGGTTAAATATACATAGATTTACTGGTAAAAAAGGAATAGAAACTGAGTTTTAGCTTGATTATTCCTTCTTGAACTTAATGTTTTGACTCTCATGTCATCATTGGACTTTGGCGATCCTCTTCACACGACTGGATCAATAAACTTTCTGGATCAATATTCTGTTAGACTCAATGCTTCATGGAGCTCCAAAACCCAGTAAATATTCCCACTTTGACTCCTTTCAGATCTTTGTAAAGCGTTGAAAGCTCCTTGTGCTGCCACATCCGACCCGCCGAGCCCGCGTTTCCACTACCACGGGTCGGGCCGCTCATGCTTCTAATCTGCCAGCTGCAGGTTTCATTGTTCATCAGCTGAACGGAGCCGAAGGCGTTTCATGGATCCTGACAAATAACAAGTGTTTATTCAGACTGTAAAACAAGCATTTGGGTGACATAATGGACACTCGCCCACTCCTCTCGCTGTTGTTGGGATTTCTGACTTGTGAGTTAATAGTCGGGGCTAATGATGGGCACATGTGCTTTGTCCACCGAAAGCCTTTGTTTTTGCTTCAACAGCCAGTTTGCAGTTAAGTGATTCAGTATGTGACACTTTCGGAGTCTGAGCTCATCGCTCGGCTTCTCTGCAGGCCTCGGCTTGTGATCCTGCTGCTGTTTGTGTTCACGGGGGGGACGGTTTATTGTATCGCACCTGTTTGTTTGTTTGTTTAAGCCATGACTCATTTACCTTTGTGCTGCTTTGGGTTTCTGTTGGACATCTTGAGCTGATTTTCTTAACGTTGTAATGATTCATCAGGGAGCAACAGCACTGCTCTTGTTTGTCTTCTTCCGTTAAAACGTGAGCAGGAAACAACTGTTTCTGTGCGTGATGAAGATTTTCAGGCTTCACATCAAGAGAGGAACATTGTTGAGGCTTCACTTTGAGCATGCACAATGTTCTTTATGCTACTGTCACAAATACAACTACCAACGCACAATGAGGAGACATTGGCGGAATCTTCAAGATTTCATGTTGCTGCCCGTTTAAAAAAAAACATTGTTGGTCTGCTCATAAATGTAGACAGTGGCAGTCAGGCAGCAGTCAGGTGGCAGTCAGGGAGCAGTCAGGTAGCAGTCGGGTAGCAGTCAGGTAGCAGTCGGGTAGCAGTCAGGCAGCAGTCCGGTAGCAGTCAGGTGGCAGTCAGGTTGCAGTCAGGCAGCAGTCAGGTGGCAGTCAGGTAGCAATCGGGTGGCGGTCAGGCAGCAGTCAGGCAGCAGTCAGGTGACAGTCAGGCAGCAGTCAGGTGACAGTCAGGCAGCAGTCCGGTAGCAGTCAGGTGGCAGTCAGGTTGCAGTCAGGCAGCAGTCAGGTGGCAGTCAGGTAGCAATCGGGTGGCGGTCAGATGACAGTCAGGCAGCAGTCAAGTGGCCGTCAGGCGGCTGTCAGGCGGCAGTCAGGCAGCAGTCAGGTAGTCGGGTGGCAGTCAGGTAGCAGTCGGGTGGCGGTCAGACGGCAGTCGGGTGGCGGTCAGACGGCAGTCAAGTGGCAGTCAGACAGCTGTCAGGCGGCAGTCAGGCAACAGTCAGGTAGTCGGGCGGCGGTCAGGTAGGAGTCGGGTGGCGGTCAGACGGCAGTCGGGTGGCGGTCAGACGGCAGTCGGGTGGCAGTCAGACGGTTTTCGAGCGTCAGGGATGATGCCATTACAAAATCAGCCAACAGCTTGGCGGCCACAGGGTGATGGCAACCCCATCGCCGACCAGCAGCAGCTTTGAATGGAGGACATGTAAATGTCTCTGGACGGTGGCCAGCTTTAGCATTTTCAGCTATTAGCTCCAGTGTTTTTAGATATGAATTTCAGCATCTTCAGCGTCCAAATTCAGCTTACAGCATTCACACTAGCATCATCGCAGGTAATGCTATAAATCTAGTTCATAATTATGTTAAAAAGTTACGCTTTTCAAAATAAGGTTTTAGAGTGTTTAATAAATGTTTATCCTGTTCGGCCCGCGACCGAAGATGTGTTTTGGATTTTGGCCCCTTGTGTGATTGAGTTTGACACCCCTAGAAGGTCTAGAAGGTGATTTAAGTTCTAATTCTAGACTTTGTCTTGCTGCTTTCATCAGTAGTTTGAAGCGCTGCAGCTTCCTGCAGTTCTGTGACCTCTCATGTTCTGTTTGCCGTTTTGTTTCCTTCTTCTTAAAGGAGCTGGAATAGTAAAGAGATGACTCAAAGCCCGCTGCTTTCTGGACACTGAGGGACTGACGAAAGTCCTGAAGGCAGAGTGAGCAGCCATGAGCTAAATGCGTGCGCATTTTGACCACCTGCACTCCGAGCCCCGATGGAGTGCTGTCACGTATTCTCACTGACATCATGGTTGTAAAATTAGGAACCTGGTTTCATCCATCTCACAGATGTGGAAGCTTGAAATTGCATTCCGGGGTCTGTGCCACATTTCATCAGTGAATTTTCCCCTCGCCGGCGTCCAAAAAGGGGGCTTGGCTGCACACGCTTCTTGTGACACCCCCCTTTGCTCCTCAGCGTGCAGAGAGCTCAGCCTTCACAGAATCTGTGCAGAAGCACCGGGCGGTCAGCGTGACCCTCTGTAGTCCAGATTCACTGATGCCCAGATGTGAAGGGGGAACTAATGAGAGAAAATGAAGTTGACCAGCTGACCGCTTACCCCCTTTTCCAGGATAAAACATGTCTCTGCATCTTCTCAACTGATTGAGTCCAGTCATCCTGTGCAAATGTCTTTACTAAACAAAATATATCAGTGTTTGGCCAAAACCATTAGTAAAAATGTGGCTTCTATTTAATTCAGTTCAACCAAAAAATACAATTTTCTCAAATATTTTTAAGATCCCTACTCATTAGCACAGGAACATGTTAATTTTTGGCTTATTTAAGCAACAAAAACAAAGTAATTTTAAGCATCTAAATCCATTTATTATATTAACTCATAGATTTATTGGAAAATAAAGAAATTAAAAGAAAATGATGCCATATTCTTGACATTATAATTGCTCCTATCACATATTTCCACTTTTAGCTTAAACAGACAGGAATATTTTTATGCTTGTTATTTCAACTTCAATTTAATGATCTTCCCAACATTTTAATTTTTGTGAGTGTATATTTTTGTTTTCTTCACAAAGCTAATGTTTTTGGTCTAGTTAAGCTGAATTTAGCTACACTTTTACATATATTGTATAGGCACACATGTTTACCGTTTATTGTTTTAACTTTTTTCTAATTGGTTTTTTTCAATTAAATGGACTAAAATGACTAAATCTGAGGCTTGGTTGAACTGAGAGTTGTTTGGTGCTTTTAATTGACCAAAAATATGACATTGTATCAGCAGAACAATTTTACATCAAATCACCAGCCTTAAAGATGAATTGTCGCTTTATTATTTTCTGATTTTGCAAAGAAAGTTACTTAAACTTAAAATGGAGAGTCATATTAAAAGATAAAGGATCACTTTTATACGAGGAATATTATAGTTTGGAAGTAGCTTAAAACTCTGTAAGATCAGTTGTGCAACAAGACATTTTGTAAACAAAGACTATAAGATAATGTAAATAGAGAAAAAAATGCATATTCAACTGAGCAAATGCAATTTTAACATTTGTATTTATACATTCTGCAAGATACTTTCCATTTGTGTGAATTATTTATTGAATTAGAAATCTTGTTTAGTAGTTTTTCATATTTAATTCACAATTTTATTACTGAGGATCTTTTTTTTTTTTTACCGTTTTAAAGAGTTTTCATGGGTTCTGACAGCTTTTCGGAGATCAATTTTCCATTTCCTTGCCGGAGTTGTGACGTCTGACACTCATGTGACGGGAATTTGAACATGGAAACATTAGCAGAATAAACATTAACAATAAACATGAGGCTTGGAAGTGTCTCACATTCATATTGAACAACTTTTAGTTTCATTTTTATGAGTCAGAAGGAACCGGAAAGGTCAGCAAAACGTGAAATGAAATGGATAAAAGACGAAAATGTGGAATTTTGTCCAAAACTCTGCAATTTCAGAGGAATTTCTTCTTATTTTTTTGTGTCTCTAACCAGTTTCGAACCAGATAGGAGACGAAAACTTGTTTATGAAGAAAGGGAGAGATCATTAGGACAATAGCGACCATTCACAGGGTGATCCTGAAAATGACAAACTTCTGTGTTGTACTTTTATGTACTTTTACTGTTTCTAACCATTTTAAAAAAAGGGAAAATTTAGAATAAACTATTAACACAACAGAAAATTGTAAGAGATTAAAAAACAAGCATCATTGACAACTTTTCAAAAAGACAATAGAGAAATGTTGCTAGAAAAGTCTCGAACAATTTGAACTAAAATCAGGAAATATACCCACATTAGCCATGACATTAAGAGAGCTTTGCATCAAATCATATCTGGTAGCTCATAAATCTTAACCGTCTTGGAGTCCTGAGAACACGTGGAACATGTGAAACATCTGGATTTAAACATGATGAAGCAGCAGAAGAAGAAACCTGGAATGACCTTAAGGATGATCTTGAACAAAATCCATCTAAAGTCCGACTTTAATCATCTTTTGATTTATTTTCAAAGCGTTCCAGCTGTCTTTATATTATAATTATAGCGTTTTTAGACAAAAATCGAAGAATCTGTTGTTTTCTAGGACAAAATGTCTGCAGAGCGTCAGAGGTGGGACTATTGGTGGGGGGTAAGCCTGCACTCATTTCCCATCATACTAATTTTTTTATATTTTCATGATTTATTTCCTCCATCATGAGAAAAAAACTACCAGAACATGTTAAAACTACAATTTTAATAGGAGTGGGTCCTTAAGAAAAAGTAAAGCAATTGTTAAGGTCGGCACCTTCCTTAACGAGCAAATTAATTACAGATCAGCAACTTCAAAATCAGATGCTAATTTAGGTTGAAAATTGATTTTCGACACAGAATATTTTGGGACAAAAACATTGAAATTCTGAAAATAGTTTTAGTTTCGTTTACATTTTCAGCTCTAGTGATATTTTGAGTTTCAGCTCTTCTGGACCCGCCTCAGGCCCAGAAACAGCTGGCTCCGTTCAGGACACTGTGGACTCGGAAACGACTCTAAAAAAACGGAATCTGTCTGACAATGGCCTCCCCCCCTTCAGCCAAACTTCCCCAAACCTTGAACAGAACCACCAGGAGAGCGCTGTCGAAGCGGTCTAATCCCCGGCAGGGCCCACACCTGTGCTGATGGGCTGGCTCCGAGTGAATCCGCTCTGATTTACGGCCCTGACGGGTCGCCGGCCTGGCAGCAGCTGCAGAACGGCAGGAAGAGGAAGCAGTTCATCACGCTGGGAGCATCTCAGCCTCGGAGCTTCTCCTGCAGGAAGAGCGGCGACTGCATCCACAGGTAGCACAGGCTTTCCTCAGTCTGGAAGTTTTCAGCTAATTATCACTTTTCTAAACTTTATTTAGTTCAGAAAACCTTCAGGGTCTAAGAGAGTTTTACAGAAAGTGACAACGAGGTGAACTCCTGATCCATTCTGGAAATGATAAAGCGCTCCCACTGTTTGGTGTTTGGATAGTCACGGAGTATTTATAGACTGGAAAGATAATTTCACAGAGAGGAGTCTGTTGAAATGTTGAGTTCTTCTGCACATGTGAGTTTGGGGGGTTAATACGGGACACACAAAGTGGAACGAATGGACTTTGGTGGAGTTCTATCGAATGATTTCCTCACAGCGAGAAGCAGCATTAATCACAAGCAGAGAACGCCGCGTTACGGCGCCACAACGAGAAAGAACTCGCCATGCTTACGAGTTTGTTGAATTTAAAAAGTAGAAGAGATAGAAGTGAGTTAAAGCTGCTCAAAAAATTTAAATTCCAAAATAATATAAAGGCCCAAGAAGTTGATAGATTTGGGTACATATGAAAAAGTCAGTTGGTCCAGATCGAGTCCTGAAACTTGCTTTTGCTCTGTATTTAGACAAATTCAAGCTTTGAATCTTCAAAATCTCGTGACTAAAGATCTTTTCCGTCATTGGCCAGGAATTATGAGGGCGGGGCACCAAGAGAAGGAATAATGGAAGTCCCAAGCTTTGCAGTTCTTGTTGGGATATTCAGACTTTATCTTTGGCTGATCAGTTTTCAATGTCTGTATCAACGTCCGGTACAACACTTTCTACTGTTCTGGGACTGGACGGTGTTTATGACAGTTTGGAAAACGGTGTGAGAAGTAACGAGAATCACGCTAAAAGTTGTTTTTATGAGCCTGCATTCATCCAACCACATTTCAATGAGCTGCTGTTGCATCACTGCTCCACGTTTGACCGTAGCTTTGTGTTGACATCCCATAATGCCCAGCTACGGCGGTGGCCATTTTGATCCAGTCAGATCGAAAACAAACTCAAAAGATTGGTCAGAGAGGGGGTTCTGTTCTGGTTCAGGGACCGGTTCAGACTGAAAATGTGTTCTGGATTATTGAATATAAGTGAACCAAATTCATCCAGTCTGAATACAACCTAAATCCTTAAGATGTTTCTCCACAAAGTTCTGCTTTAATCAAAACGTCACTAATATTCTTTATTGTTCACAAACATTAGTTTAACTTCAATGTATTATTTATTTTCTATATGATTCCATTCATATTAAACAGCTGCTTGACGTAACTGTAACCCCATATGGTTATGATGGGGTTTTAAAACGTTTCAGTCATTCAAGATATTCGATCAAGTTTTAGATTGTTGTAAATTCTCTTTGCTCTTCACCTTTCCAAGTTTTTCCCAGAAATAACTCAGTGGAGAGTTTTTTGTTTTTTGAAAGGCTAAGATCTATAGAATAAGTCAAAATCTTTCAAAATCAAAACTTGTTTTAAAACAATCTTAGTTCAATTTTAAAGATATTATTTAAAATAAAAGTCAACAAATTTTTACATGTTCGTCTGGCATTTATTGTCATTATTTTGGAAGCAAAATTGTAGATGAATGTTCTAAAAGAGATTTTATGAGGATTTATTAAGATGGACCAGATTAAGGTTCACATTTTGTTTTAAAATGAGTCATTTCCCATCATTACACTCGATTTTTGTCACTATGATAAAATTAACCTACAATTAGGCTCTTAAAAACTCAAGAAATACAAACTATTTGTTTAGAATTAGCAAAATAATGCACATTATTGGGCTGTATAGCATCCAATCTTGAAGGGATTCTATCCAACTCTTAGCTTTTTTTCCTTTTTGAAAGCTAGAACTTCTTGTTTTTATTTTTTTATGTCTTATTATGAAATTTCTTCATGGATGGACAGATGTTTTACCACTTTCGCAGTGTAATAATCACATTTTCAGATATTTTAAATGCAGAAAGTAGGAGGGTATGAGTTCTTTTTCTGATTCTGGGTCAAAATTTTGCTGCAGAAATGACAGCATTTTAGTAATATTCATTACAAACGTCTAGAGAAGAACTCCAAAAAGACACTCGTGTTTGCTTTTATAAAAAAATATTAAAAAAAAATGATTCTCCTAACAAGACTATGGTGGAAAGTATTGAGGAGACACATAAAGGTGAAGACGTCTGTCTTTAATTATGCTGTATCTGAAGCCCCCCCCCTTGGAAAACCACCATGTGAGGCTTTCATGTTTACTGCATTTCCACAAACTTTAAACAAAACCCCAAAAGCTGCTGTGACACCAGGCAAACGCTTGTGTCAGAAAGGCGTCAGAAAGTGTCCAAAAACACAGTGGCCCTCTGCGGGCCGGCCGGCCTGGCCTTACGGTCAGAGCAGAACCCGCTGTTACCTCCGGCAGCGAACCTTGGCACGGCCAACCCCGAGCGCAGCTGTCTTGGACCCAGCTCACTTGTTTGTGTACCCGTTCACACATGCATGCTTTGGAGTTTTATTTGCAGATCCCCGAGCATCGCAGCTATGTTCCCCGAGCCAGGCCACCTGCAACAATTAAAAATGCCTCTGCAGCTTGCTGGCTCAGCAGGACGCTGATCAACACTGCATTACATTGTAAAGAGAGCTTGTTTTGCAAGTGGCTGTAAAAGAGGATCTGGTTTCAACCCCCGGAGTGCTTTTAGTCCATCGTTTGCTCCACAATGTTCCCACTCTGGTGGAGATCTCTGATCTGCGGAGTAGAGAACGTCTTTCGGCAGCTCAACGCTGCTGCTGAACTTCAGGGTCAACATCTGACATCAAGTCACTAAACTATGAATAATTTGATTCATTAAATTAAATCATTTCAGGCTCACTAGGAGAAAATATCTTCAATAAATCACATTCTACTTCTAATATTGAAATATTTAAGTTAAAAAACTCTCTAAAATTTGCATGAACACCAGTGACAATTTAACCCTTTAACACCTTTAGCATACTTTAACTTTTCAACTGTTAACACGATCAATGTAATTCTAGTAGATTTTGAAGGAGAAAAGCGGCTCTGGTCTGTCTTTGTAACCTGGACTAGTGAAAACAACAAATCAGTGGAATAATCATGGACTTGTCAATCACTTCTACTCTATTTCAGTGCTTTGAAGTTCCAGACGATCCTTCTGCCTTTCCTGCGATAGTGGGCGGGGTCGTATTAGACCGCTGACGGGGCGAGCACGAACAATATTTTCGTCAAGATGATAATAAAATGTTTCTATTTTTCCCTTCTCTGGTCAAACTCAGTCGCAGAGACGCAGAAACACAGCGGTAGTGACTGTCCACTTATTGGAAAAGTGACATTCACAGACACCCACACGAAGCCGCGGCGTGTAGCTCAGAATCACATGTTTGACAGCGAATTTGCCGCCTGGCGAAAGAGGAGCAGCCCACTGGTTTGCGGCTCAAAAGTTGGGGAACTCTGAATTAATGGGAACAGCCAGCACAAAAAACGACACTCAACACGTCAATGATTGACCTGCAGATCTTAACCATACGTCAATATGTGACTTAGGGATGAATATGTAAGGATTTGGGGAGATATAGTACCGAAATTGGCACCAAGAGGAACCAAAACTGAAAAAAAGAACCGCTTTGGCACCGGAACTGAATAAAACCCAGTCATTTCCTGTCTGTTGGTTTTGTAGCAAAAAGCTTGAGAGACAGGAAAAAGGTCCAGGTTTCAAAATAAAAGCTTCTGCTGTACATTGAAAATTAAATGAATAGAATAAATAAAAAGATTTGTGAAATGTTGTTTTAAATTTACGTTTTGTGCCTAAGCAATAAGGTACATTAAAACCACAGATAATATTATTGTCCGTTTTCACCATGAACAACAAAGGTTTAATTTGAAACAATTTTCAAGTTATCACCATTTATGACAGAAAATATGCATTTTAGAAGGAAGGAGAAACCATGAGGCCTGATTTCCTAAGTTCAGGATTTTGACCTTTGACCTTTGGCTGCCATCTTGAAATAAAAAATTAAAATTATCGGCTCCAAACTCTTCAAGCGTCATTCTTGGAAAAAATTGCTGGAAGTATAATGTTTTTTTTTTCTTTTCTTTTTTTTTGTCTTTAGTGTGGCGAGCTCGCAAAAGTAGCTTTTCATCTATTGCTCACGCTTATTTCACCTCAATATTGTGAAAAATCTAAACATAAATCAGGATGAAGCTGAAAAAAACTATATGAAATATGGTATGGAGGCGGTTGGCAACCTCGGTTGCCAAGAAAATCCCTAAATTTACTTTAGCCAATTCCTCTAAAAAATACATAAACTTGTTCCTCATCCCTTGGCAACCAAATAACAAAATGGTTGCTATGGAGATAAATCCCTAGAAAAGTCAACATTTTGTTAAAAAAAAAAAAGCGGTTTGTTGAATGAATTTGTCACCTGCAGCTCTGACCAGGAAGGTTGGGGCAGAAGGAGAGTGACAGGCATGTAGCAGCTGCTCAGAGGGCAGTTGTGACTTTAAATCCTTCACTAAATTCCTCTTCATTCGTTCATCATTTTGTGGTACGTTCTGGTCAGCGACCTTTGGCGTCTGCATTTGTGTTGGAGTGCACGGCGGGGATTTCAGCGGCATTCGCTCCTCTCTCCACACTGATCTGGAAGCGCGGACACGTGAGAAGTGGGTTTACAACGCCTCTGTTGGGTCTCACTGCTGTGGCAACAGAGGGGATGACGGAGAAAAGCTTTTACATTTCTAAAATCTGGCCAGAGCTTAAAAACATTAATTTGTTTTCTGGTCCAAAAGCTGCATTTGTGTGTGGACCATGGAAGCAAATGTTGAGAAACATCTGCTTCTGTCAAAATACCTGCGTGGGTTTGGAGCGGGCCCAAACTGAAACATTGACTGTAACTTTGGTTGATCACGAAGGGGCTTTCTCCTCCAGCAGTTCACTTATTCTATCAGAGGGATCAATTTGTAAAGCCTAAAGAATCACAAAAACAAGGAACTGATCCAATGGGATCCACATATTAGGACAGCAGCGGTCCGAACATTCTGACAGGACGGTTCGGACAACGAGAATTCCCCATAAGCCGGGTGGGGAATATCAGTGATTGGATTCAGTTTCCTCATCAGAGAGAGCTTTTTAGTCCTAAAAAAAAAAAAAAAAAAACAGAAGCAAATATGAATCATGTCAAAACTTTTCCAGAACTTGGCCTCAAAGAGCAGTTTCAGCTTGTAAAAGGTTTTATAGAGAAAATCATAAATGTGATGGAGGTTAGAAATGCTGCAGGCAAACGCAGCTCTGTCTGTGTGGTGCGGAAGACGGATCCAGACTCTGCTCAGGTCTGGATCTCCAAATGTAGAAGTTCTGCTCTGCAGGTTTACGAGTGCCGTCGTCACAGCCATCGTGGACCTCGTCATGCGTGAGAAACTTGAGGTTAATTTGGACGTGTACGTGTGGAAACATAAATCATTATGTCGTGAGGATTCACAGATTTATGCATTTCAGATTATATTCTACCTCATTGTCATCATACATAACAGCAATGATATTCAATTTAGGTTTGACCAGAAGTGCAAGAAGCATCTTCTGCAGAATATGATATGAACAAGTTCAAATTTGTCACAGACATTTAAATACATAGTAGAAAATGATGTGAAATGCAATACACAACTGTTCAACGGAGGTCCAAATCTAAGAGTCTAAGTCTAAATCAGTGTCAGACGGGCAAAACTCAGCAACAAGCATGGGAGCATCAGAGAGAAACAGTGTGGTCAGGGTCCAGGCGGCAAACAAGCAGAATCAAAGACAAAGCAGGATCAGGTGAACAGGAGATCAGGAGGAAATGCTCGGTATGCAGGCTGAGTGGCACAAACAATACTTCACAACGAGTGAGGTTCTGAGCAGTACTTAAACAAACTGTGGGTGTAGTGTAGTATGTAGTGCTTTGGATGCCAATCACGATTTCCCAATATCTCATCAAAGCCACTCCCACGTAGTTTGCCACGCCGTGGCCTGAATAAGACGCCAACGTCTCCTTTGATAGATGATGATAGGCGCTAAAGTCATGACAGAAATGTCAAAGTATTGTTCACCTCCATTTTTGAATGACTTCTTCTTTGAGTTGGTTTGTCTTTACTTGTTTATTATGATGTAAGGGAACAGTGTAATTGTGAAATAGTGTTTTTTTTTAACATTTCTAGAATTTCAATAAAGTTTTGAGATTTGGCAAGACCAACACAAGATTAAACCCATTGCGCACCCTGGGATTCTAAGGCCGAATCCATTTTCTTCCCCTAACCCTACGGCTTCTCCCGATCCCTTCAAATGCCCCTACATTTGGAGGGGTCGGGTTTTCTGAAGTCATTTTTTTAAGGGGTAACCCTTTAAGGGGAAAAGCGTATTTCTTCACTCTGAAACACATTTACATTTAAATGTAAATAATGACTTTTATGTTTTATCATTATAAAACCAATATTATTATGTATTTCCTTGCGAGGGAAGGTAAATTGGGGGTATGGACGGCGAGTAACATCTGCGGGCCATACAGCCGGCTTTAACTAATTCAGAATTTAATGTTGCAACATGACCTAAAATAGCAGCAAACAAACCGACTTCCACCGCATGTTCCTGTGGTTCAGCTTCATCAGATGACTAACCGTCTAAACTTGTAAAAATCTCCATCAGTCTGCACCGACTCCATGTCTGCTGTTAGTTTATAAACTGTATTTCTGTCAAACATTTTCGACTCATGATTGGCCAAAAGAGCTCATGAAAAGCGGCATAAATCCTCATAATGCAGTTTGTTCGGACAAATTGAAAATGTGTTTGTGTTGTCCGTGATAAACGGCACAAGACCCAACCAGCTCTGGATTGAGTGTGTGTGTCGGTCCAGCGAGGCCGGTCAGAGTCTGAAACACACAAGTGACAATCTCTCCAAAAGAACTGTATTTATTATGTGCTAAGTGCAATGTGTCTGTAGTGCCAGGGCAAACGTAGCGGCTAGAATAAACACGGTGATACCAGCGAGCTTCTTAAGCGATGACAGATGACTTAAAGCATGCACAGAGACATTCTTGGTTTATGCAGCAGCCCAGGAGGACCATATTCAGGCTGAACACATTCCAGAGGAGCAACTCATCTCTGCGTGGAGCTGAAGTCCGGAGGAGCCTCCACCGAAACGCCACTGTGCTTCTGTCTGCTACTATAAAAGCTCCTCCAGCGATCGGAGGGCTTTTACCAGTCGGTCTTCAGCTGCTAAAGGAGTTAAACAAGCAGCCGTCTCTGCAGAAACGTAAAAAAGTCACACAATTTGTAAAAGCAGAAATATGCACAAAACACACATTTTATCTTTGCTTTTTAATATAAAAGAGATAAAACAGTCTCAGCCCAATTTGTGAGCGTAAATTTTGATTTGTAATTTGTACTATACATTTTGTGCATAATTTTTTGTACTTGCAATTGTGTATTCACAATTACGAAAATTTAAAAAAAAATAAATGAATTCCATTTACTCATGCACAGCTTTAAACTACAACAACAGCTTAAAACTAACTACACGCCCAAATTTGTACAAATTCCGCATGAATCGCTTGTTAGACACACACAAAAAAACAAATTTAAGTGCAAACTCTTTTCACGTCTCCAAGTTGTGTGTAAGTGATGCGTTTAAATGCTGTTAGAATGCTGGGTCATCAGAGACTTCTTTTCAGCTGCTTGGAGATTCGATTATAAATAAAATCTGGTGAAAACTTGACATTTTCCTATTTTCTTAAACAGATATGCCCAATAATTAATACAAAAAAGTCTAAATGTGTTTTTTTCTGTATGTTCTGCAAAAAGTGTATTAAAAAAAATAATAGTTACGCACGCGCAAATCCAAATGTATGCACAAATTCAGAATCACGTAAACACAAATTGAGGTAAGTCTATTTTCTCTCCTTTTATTTTATTTTAAATAAAAAAATATTATATTATATTATATTATATTATATTATATTATATTATATTATATTATATTATATTATATTGAGGTAAGTCTATTTTCTCTCCTTAGATTTTTAGATGAAAAATACTACATATAATCATAATGATTATGATACAGTAAGTGGTTTTTGGTATTTGCACTTGGAGATGTTGAGGGTGAAACAGTTTGCACCTGATGAAACAGTTACACCTGATGAAACAGTTACACCTGATGAAACAGTTTACACCTGATGAAACAGTTACACCTGATGAAACAGTTACACCTGCAGCATCAGAGACATCATGCAAGGCATCAATCACAACTACTCACTGACCAGCAGCTTTAACCATTCGTCACATGCAAGCGTACGGGTCAGCGTATGTACGCGTCCTGTGGGTTTTTGGGTTGTCCCGGCCCATTGAAGGTCAAGAGGTGTAATCCACTGACTATGAAATTGCGCAAATTGAATTTGAAAAAATTATTTTGGCTCGCGGAAGCACAACAATTAAAAAAAACATGCATTTATTAAACACTCTAAAACTAAATTTTTAAAACTTTAAAAATGTAACTTTTTAACATAATTATGAATAAAAACAGTCAGGCATATTATTCCAGAATAAATCAACTTAAACCTTGAATAACTTTCAATATTTTACTCTCCATAAAAATGTATTTTGTTAGAAATGAGCACAAGATAACATCGCACCATTAATAACTATATATGATCTGGAGGGCCGGATCCGGCCCCCGGGCCTTGACTTTGACACGTGTGATTTAGAAAATCGTTTTCTTTTTGTTTGTGTTGCTTCCTCACTGCTTCTTATTTAAACAACAGTAATCTAACATTCAAATAGGTTTGGAAGTTGTCTCCATAACCTCCCCATGTCCCACCCAGACTAAAGGGACAAACCACAGACTCCAGATCAGGCTCTCGCACATTTTAACTTCACCACTTTTGGCCCTTTTTCTAAAAAATGTCAAGACTCTTCATATATTCTGACTTTTTTGGCTCTAAAACTTACTTTTCTCCAAGAAAATCCATGTTTTTGGTTGTGCAAAGAAACTGGAAATGAAACTTCTCTCATCAGTTTAAGCGCTGGGGGAGCTGGAGGTTTGCATTGGTGAGCAGAGACACTCTGGAGCAGCTTCTGGTAGCTGCAGCCCTGCTTCCATGTGGATCTGATTACTGGAAATATGACAGCGATACGCAGATCGAGCGGATTCTCCATCAAGCGGCTCCTCTCTCTGGTCTGTTAGCCTTCAGCAGTCACGGCGGACAGGCACAGGTAACCTCCTGCACCGAGCTGATGGCTGAAGATGGAAGAGCGGCTTCTGTTCGCGTTTACTGCAGCTCTGAAATCCAGACTTTCATCTTCTGCTTTGGTAACAAGACACGCTACATTGCTGAGCTTTGATTTATGCTCTTTGCACCAGCCAAACACCAACCATTTTTTATTCTGTCCATTTATTACAATCCACCACAACATTAAAACCACCTGCTTAATGCCGGCGCTCCTGCCAAAACAGCTCACTGAGACGGGGGTTCTGCTGGGAGAGTCCGGGCCTGCGATGTTGGCAGCGGAGCTCCGCGTTGAAGCAGTTTGGAGGCCAAAAGTCACATTTCTCAATCCTTTGTTGGAGTTTTTTCTCAGAGTAGCAGCATTATCTCTGTGATGCAGCAAACCGGAACATTCATGTTTAAATGATCTTCAGCGCCGTCCCAATCTGCCTGTTTGGATCAGTAGGGAAGACACAAACAGAAATAAACTGGACGTCAGATAAAAGTGGGGTGTTGATCCCTCTCACAGGGATAAGACGTTTCTCAGAAAGTTCCTCTGGATTTGTGGAAAGCTTCGGCCGTGTCCCTCGGCGCCTGTGATGGGAGGTTCCTTCCCAGCATGAGCTATCAGGACCTTTGGGTCATTTTAGCCCCTCCAAACTGAAGTTTGTGCTGCTATCAGGCAGCGGAATTCAGCTGGATCTGTCACCAAAGTGATAGAACAGACCCAACTTCTGTGTGCAGCCCAGAGGAGGAAGTTTCCATTTGTGTCAGCGCAGGACTCTCCGTTTTGCTGATGATGTGGTCCTGTTGGCATCACTGAGAGGGAACCTTCAGGAGAGATTTGTGATGTACCATGAAGCAGCTGGGGAAAACATCGGAACCACAGAGACTTTGGTCATGAGTTCTGGAGGGATTCATCTGGAATGAGAAGATTTGAAGCATCTACGGCAAATCAATCGCACAAGGGGACAAAATCCAAAACACACCTTAGGTCGTGGGCCCAACAGGATAATCATTTATTGAACTAATTTTTTAAAAATTTTAAAACTTTTGAACATAATTATGAACGAAATATATAGCATTACCTGTGATAATGCTAGTGTGAATGCTGTAAGCTGAATTTGTCCGTTGAAGATGCTGAAATTGATAGCTAACAATGTTTAAGTATATAGCTCCAAGAAGTTCTGCCTTGAAACATTGTGTCGATAAAGATACAGTGGACGACGACAGAGCGACGGTCGTTTTACCGTGAGCGGCTACAATGTCCATCCGTGTAAACCAGAACTTTGTCCTTCTATTGAAGAGGTTAAAGAATAAGAACCAAAGATGGAACCAAACTATGGTTTGGTATACTCTACAAGACAGTTTCTGCTCCTCAAGTTATGTGAAAGTAACTAGAACGACACTTAAATAACAAAGTCTGAGATTATCAATTGTTCTTGTTTACTATGATTCCAGAAAGATGCTGACATTCCATTAGTGTAGCTTTGATTCAGTTTTTATCGGAAGGATTCAACATTTTTTTGTTTAAGATTAACATAACAAGAGTTGTGACACATAATTATAATACACCTCTTCATTGGAACACCGTATATAGTTTAGTGAAGGTTCATCTGTTTTCACCTTTTTACATTGGATTGACTTTATCTTTATTTTTTATTTAATCACTTTGATCTTTGTTAAGGAAAAACATAAAAACTGATTGATCTTCATTCTTGTGATTTCTGCAGGAAATAAATGACTGAACTCATTACTAAAACTGATATTTTCTTTTTTTCTGTTTAAGGTTTATTTTGGAAACCCGGAGAGCTTGGAGTAGACCCGCTTCTCCTCCACACCCAGAGGAGCCAGTTGAGGTAGCTCGGTCTGCACCTGGTCCGGATGCCTCCTGGACGCCTCCCTGGAGGTGTTTTGGGAAGACCCAGGACGCGCTGGAGAGACTAAGTCTCTCGACTGGTCTAAGAACGTCTCAGGGTCCCCCCAGAGGAGATGGAGGAAGTGACTGGGGAGAGGGAAGTCTGTCTGGACGGACGGACGAATCGAAGATAGTAATGTGAAGTAGTAAAAATGCTCAAAAAGGCTCCACACCACTCAGGTTAACATCTTTCTAGAAAGGAATCTTGTTTACTATTTCAGCACAAACTGGGTCTTCTGGATGTGGAGGGAGCAGCTTTGATCTGAGTTCTCTGAGGTTCTCAGCTCATCTCAAAGAGATACTCCATGATCTTCTCTTTTCATTTATGATCCATAACTCGTGGCAGGAACAGAGAATGACCAGTAATATGAGGCCTGTTGTCAATCTGGGTTTTCTTTTCAACTGATCTGACACTAAGTCCTCTAAGCAGCAGATGTTCTGGTGATCCATGCTCCATTTTTCCACATAACCCTTCAACCTGGGAGGAAACTCTTAACAGCCAAAAGCGACTAGGAGCTTCAGAAAAGTATCACCATGATTTGGCTGGACTTTTCTCATGCATTAAAAAAAACACTCTAATGAAAATGTTGTTTTTGGTGATTTTAACATGTTCTTGTGGCGTTTTCTGATTACATGTTTAAAGAAAATAATCTTAAACTTGCATTTTGGAGTATTTCTTTATTCAAATGGCTGTGAATCAAGAACAGACATATTGAAAAAGTGTGACGTAGAAACTGTGCTGGGCAGGTCTTAAATGGGAAAGCATGTAAACAGAGAACTCTCAGGAAAGGGGCGGGGTCGTTTTGTGCCAATGATCCCACCCACAACTCAGAGGTGAGTTTCTAATGAACCTCAGAAACAGTATCCTAGAAAAGGACAAGTTTATTTATTTTAATCATAAGCAAAAGAGCCCAGAGAGCTTTTAAAGTAGCTCAAAAGATGAACAAGAAAGTTTAGGATTCAGTCCCAGGAGTGGATGGAAAAGTCCTCAGAAACCCTTTGTGTTCTGTTTCAAACCACCTGAACATCACCAGCGTTTGGGTGAAAGACCTCAAGATCATTAAACCCCCATAAAAACCCCCAAACTCCTCACCATGTGATGACTTTGGCAGCAGCTTGCACGGATTGTTCTCCGCTCACATCCAGACCCTCAAATGCAAATCTGCGCACTAATCCTGAAAACAGTGTAAAATAGTTCTAAAGCAGTAAAACCTTCCTCTCCAGCAGCAGCGGTTAGGACAGGAATGCTGAAGTCATAGAGGCCTAAACCCCGCGGTGGTGTGCAGCACACACACACATGGACGTGCACATCAGAGCACCTGCATGCACTCCTAATTTTGTCCAAATCAAAAGCAGCTCCAACCACAAATAGTTCCAGTGTGAGTCAACAGTGTTTTGGTTCCTCTGAACAGCCACCCTCTGTGGTTTCTTGTGATTATAAAATTACACATTCTCGTAGAGCGCTGGCTCCGGCTCAAACACCGGCGCTACAACGCATCAAGTGGATCGCCACGAGGTGAGGAGCTCTCCGAGCACTCAGCGCAGGAAAGAAAGAGAAGAGCTGAAACCCGATCAGCTCTAATCAGCTCCTTCTGTTTGAGCTCAGAATCCCAGCAAACGACATCAAACGCCCCTCGTGCACTCATCCGTCTGCACTGAGCAAGGACATCTTAAGAAGCTCGATATGAACCAAAAAATGGACACAAATTCACACCAGGCGCTTCAGCTCAAGACCGTAAATCAAGTCTCCTCCACCGGCGGACGCTCCAACAAGCCAAGAAAAGCTTCCAGCCATTTTGAACGCATTGTTTTTGAAGCAACACGTGAAAACAATACCTCCAAGAGAGAGTTCTGGGCTCTGAGTGAGGAGAACCAGATGTAAACAGAAAGTTGACAAATCATAGCTGCTAGTAAAATCCTGCTTCTCATCCTCGTCTTCGAAGAGCAATACCAGGGAAATAATGGCATGCAGACCCAAACGCTTGAGGAAAAGCGCTGTAGTTGATGTCACTTCAGACTGGCAGAAGTCCTATTAAAAACATTAGCGTTTGGTTTGTGTTCTCAGACTTTGCTTTCTCCGTTGTGTGTGAAAGATTATGACTTTTCCTCAGATTTGTCTCTTAAATTCAGACTCTAAAACAGAGGAAACGGTTCAGTTTTGTCATATTTTTTTTAGACATTCTCTTTTAGGCTATTCTGACCTCATTTCTTATCTTAGATTTCAGTCGAATGTTTAAGAAGCGTAAATGTTATATTAAAAAAATCCCCCTGAAGCCCTTTGATTGATCAAAACCAGAAAATCTGAAGACAAAATCTCATAAACTTGTTGTGATTTAAGAAGGAATCAAGCAGCTGCTCGCCAGTTTCTACTCTGAAAGACAAACTGTCATTCAAATGTAAGTGAGATTATTTTATACTCATAAATTGTAAGTAATCTTGTAAAATATGCATACATTTTTTTTTTGTTCTGGAAATAAATACCACAATAAATGAAAACTGTTTTTGTGACTGTCACTGGCAGCATCACCAAAACCTTCGAGGAGCCACAGAGGACAGAACTGCCTCTGGGACCAAAAAAGCCTGTAGATATTTCACATTTTATGCAGCGTTTTTTTGCACATTAGAGAGAAAAGTCCAGAAATGTTGTTGTAAACAGTTTGATACTGGACAAATGTAAACTTTTAACAAACAAAACCTGTTTTTCATGTCCATTTGCACTTTTTTCTCTCTAAAAACTCTAAAAATCACATTTCGATTTTGTGTTTTTTTTTCAATTTAACACAATTATGAAATAAAATAAATTGCAAAATGATTATTTATATTGAAAATTCAATGTCTTATTGAAAAAGGGGCGAAAGCACACATTTGTAGGACATTCTCTGACCCTTTCGTAGTCAAAATTAGCAGAAAAGTGGCGGACATTGTAAGGTTAGGCCTTAAAGGGTTGAATGGACCTGGTTCTGCTCACCTGGACAGGTAGCTGCTTGAAACGGACTTATAGTTTATCGATTTAAAGCTGTGCACACGCCGGCCGTGTGAAGCAATTATTAATTTCTCATTCAAACTTCATGAATTAAAAGGGACGCCATCAATACGTCACTGAAAAATCCAAGTCCTTGATTGGTCAACAACCTGGTTGGACGCGTGGTCTTGGACGTGCTAGAACAGCGTTTTGGATGTGCGGTTTATACACGATGAAACACATCTTTTATGTCCATCTTGGGACGACACAAGACCGCATAGATTACATTTTACCTTTTAAACGTTGGTAAAAAGTGACCTTTTTGATTCTTAACGCCACTTTTTCTGTTGATTTATGATCCTTTTGGCTTGCCATATTTCAATGGGGTCTGCACCCCAAACGACCTCAGTTTCCTCTGAAGATGGAGGTGAATTTCTCATCCAGGAAATCAGTGGATCAGTTTATTTTGACCTGCTGGTTAGTTTACTTTCATTTTCCTCAAGTTTTAGGTCATTAACTGTCAATTAACCACATTTTTATTGGATATCAAATCACTTAATTACACTTATTCAAACTTTTGCTTCTAAAAATTCTGTTTTTTGGAGTTCACCACGTCACCACCAATAGATTTCTCCTCTACCTCCATAATTTTAACGTAAAATGTTATTAAATTCTAAGCTAATGTTTAATTCCATTCATTTTTTAAATTATTTTTTCCTCCAGAATATTTAAATGGAAAAAAATAAATGAATGCTGCACAAAATGCTGCTTATTCGTTGCTTCAAAAGCTTTTTTTAAATTTATTTAAGTAACTTTCAAAGGTTAATGATTGTTTTTTGCAAAACTCTGGGTCAGTTTTTTCGGTAAAAGCTGTCATCTTGTTTGATACTATTATAATCTGATTGACGTTCAGCCTTTTAATCAAATGAACATTTTGGTGAAAAAATCAAATTGATTCAAACTTTAACTTCAAAGTGACTGAAGTCTTGACTCGTTTGTCCACTAGATGGCAGGTTTTGATTGAGGAGCGTCTCTGCTGCTGCCGCATTCCTTTCAACTTCAACTGACATTTTTGCTAATTTATGATGAATTCGTTGAAATTTTTTGATTCCAGAAACATTTCCTGAGGTTTAAAAAAAATTTAAAACTGGGATTCGTTTTTCTGGCACATAGCGATTGATGGATAACTTCATGTTCTCCACCTGATGTTCTGAATCAACTCATTCCTAGAAGAAGAAACTCTCTGGAGACACAAATCCAAACCTGATCCAAACCCATCATTTCCACTTTTACCTGAGCTTCAGTTCTGCATAAATGATAGTCTCCTCACTCAGCTGAATTTCTTTACAATTTGAAAACACATTTAAGTTTCAAAAACTTCGGTTGTCGGTTTAAATTAAATCTTTTCTTGTCTTCTATTATCTTATAAATCACTGAATAGAAGCTGAAAACAGAACCCTGAGGAACTCCAGCATGAATCATTGCTCTGATGTGGTTCAGGTTGTGGAGTCATCTCATCATAAAGGATCTTTGAATGTTGTAAACCTCAGTTTGGAAAGGAAACAATAAGGAGTCTTTAAATTAGAAAATAAAAGTCGGTTTTATGTGGAAAGTCTTTATCAGAACCTAAATGAAGGTCTGAAGATCCCAGATGTTGAGCAGATAAACAGTAAAAATGCATTTTTTTGGTAGTTTAAATTAAAGATTTAATTTTTTGAAGAATTATATTTATTAACACAAAAATAAATCTGAAAATGATGATCAATCTGAATTATTGTGTATTTTAATATTCAGCAATAGAGATGTTCAGAACCTGTGTTCCTCCAGTTCTTCTCATTTCCAGGCCAGCTGAGAGATATGAAGAGATGGAACTCCTCTGTCGGAGTGAATAGCAGAGGATTCTTTAGGTCACGACCCAAAGGTCAAAGGTGAGAGACTGACCAGTAAATCCAGAGCTTAACCTGTCCTTCTTCACTCCAACAGATCAAAGCAGCGGCCTGACCGATCTCCTCCATGAGACTCATTCCCACCTCTCCACCTGTACGCTCCAGAACTTAGAGGTTCTGATTCTCCCTCCAGCTGCTTCACACTGAACTCACTGGAGGTTCAGTAAAGCCAACAGAACATCATCCGTTCCTAAAGACTCCCTCAGGCTCACCCTGGAGGTTCTGTCCATAAAAACATGAACAGAACCAGTTAGAAAGGAGTCCGACTTGTACTGTGACTGGTGGAAACTCTTGTTAGTAATTTGATTTTTTTCTGTCTGTCTAAACATCCCAAATCACTTGTGACTGATTTCCAATGTCATCCGATGTGATTTTGGCTTTAAATGAAATGAATAAAGTTTTTTCTAACTTTTAAAAAAGAAATTTGATGAGCAAAATGTCCCCAAATCTTCACCTGATGAGCTCATCTGTTTCAACTCTGCATATTTAATGTTTAACAGTTTTCTAAATGTGATTTTGACTCATAAAAGTGACAAATGTTGGTTTTTGGATCAAAATAAAGAAGTAAAATAACTGAAATGGATATTTGATGAGATATAAGCCCTGCTGCGCGCGCGCTCTGACCCCTGCAGCCTCCTCTCTGACCTGCGCGCGCTCCATCATTCCCACACATCTGTGCGTGTCTGCGCCGCGTGCAGCACCAGGCACGCGGAGCTTCCACAGAACGAGGGAAAGTGCAGGTTTTTTTCTGCTGAGTGCGCGCATCCACTCACCAACTTGGCGCGCTCGTGCATGTCGCGCGCGTGTGAATGGGCCGGCTGTGTGACGTGCCACGAGGTGTCGGCCTTCGCGTATTAAAAGAGGCGGGAGCGCAGAGCGCAGATCCGTGCGGCGGAGCCCGGAGGTGTGAAGGGAAGGCAGAGACAGCTCAACCACGCAGCTGCTTTAACCCCGCAGCGCACGCACTCACTCGCTCACGCACGGTGCTGCTCGCCCTGGAGGAACGGTCGCTGCAGCGGGAACATGCTGCCGCTTCACTGACGCGTCCATCCAGGTGCGCCGCTTCCACTTCCTGACGACCCGGCAGGATTACAGACGCGCCTTTCATCTCTGAGGTGAGTTCGATTCCCGGAGTCTGATGATGTTAAAACACGCGCGGCGGTCCGCTCTGCTGTCCTTCGACAACCTGTTATCGAAACTTCTCAAAAGTTTTGGAGCTGCGCGCAACAGGTGTGCGCGCCAGCCAGATTTTACCTAGAAGACACTTTAATTTTGTGAAAATGTTCCCAAAATATCTTAAAATGACAAGTCAAAACTAGTTTTTTCTTCCTCCATTCATGATCCTCCAAAAACATCCAGCTCGACTTAAACGAGCCCGACTCCCGCTGATGGATTTATTCAAGACCTTCAATCCACATCCGAGGCCGTCTGCTTTCACCTCCTCTTCATCACTTATCCGTTTAGTGACTGCGCGCACGAGGGGCTCAGCGGGGAGAGGGGAGACCCCTCCGTCTGCGCGCCCGCTCACGCGCCCTGCAGCGCGCAGACGGAGCGCTCACATCCACGCGCGAAGAAGGGGAAAAAAGTGAGACATTGGATTAAACAACAATTTATAACGTTTAAAATGATTAGTTTACATCATATTAAACACTTGAGTTCATAACTGACTCAACTTAAAGTCATTTGATAAAAACTAATACTTTTAAACGTAACCAATTAACGAACTTTTGTTAATTGATCCAATTTTTCACTTTTTCCAGAGTAAAATCTTCAAGTCCGTGTTAGAATTTTCTGTTTCTGAGTTCTAAATTGAATTTTGATCTTCTTCAGATGTCGGATGTTCAAGTCTGGAGTTTTAATGGATCCAGAAACAACTTATTATTTTATTCATAAATAAGAAATCAGAATAGAATTGTCTTCAACTTGATCAGATCAGCTCCAGATCAGAACTTCTGTGAAAGCCTGAAGCTGCTTTGGAATTCTGATCCTTTAGAAGTTCTGAATTCTTCCAAAACGGATATTTTGATGAAAAAAAATCAATTTTTCATCTAAAATATAGCAAATAGTTTTAAAATTGGATCATAAAATGTGTTTTCTTTTTTAGTTTTTTTCTTATTTTCCATCCAAACTGCTTGAACGTCACAAACTGAGGAGCAACTCAGCCCTCAGAGGTTCTGGATCTGACAGTCCGGATCAGAACTGGGGGGTCCTTATATTCAGAAGGACATGAAAGGGTTAAGTGAGGCTGCAGCAGAACTTCTGCATGAAGTCAATTACTTCTGCATGCTGATCCGACGAGAGGAGGGGGCGGGAGTTCCAGCTCCTCTGCTCCTCATTACAGCAGAAGAGAAGAGAGACTGATTCTAAACGTTCTGGAAAAATGCAGAAACAAACAAACAAACAAACAAAAACGTGCCTGCTTATGATTGTCTTTCAGGAAAAGAGTAGACATTCCAGCTGCTGACGCATCAAAATAAAGTCTTTTTATTGGATCAAATTCATGTTCAGTTGCTTTTTATCAAGAAATGTTAAAAGTTTCATAATTAATTAATTGTATTGAAGCCTTAAATGCACATAAATGAAGCAGAAACTTGAAAAAACGTTGATTTAAAGGCACAGATTGTCATGTAATTCTCTTTTTTTAAAAGTTAGAGGGAATTCTTCTTTGAATTCAACTCAAAAAATTTAACGTACTGTAAGTTTTCAACCGTTAATACGATTATTCCAGCAGATTTTGAAGGAGAAAAGCGTCTCACGCCGCTTTTCTCCTTCAAAATCTGCTGGAATAATCGTATTAACGGTTGAAAAGTTGCAGTAAATCAAAGAACATAAACACTCAAGCTCAGTCATAAAAGGTTAAATAACAATTTTAGTGATTTCCCAACTGATGACAGTTCTAAAGATCCCCAGCAACTTTTATTCTGAAATGTCAGTAACAGTGTTGTTTGGTGTGTCGCTAACAGAAAAAATGCAATATTCTGATTTATTCCTGCAGAAAAGGGACGGATTTTATAAAACTACTTTGGTATTTAATATTCGAGTTCATATTCAATCCTATTCTTAAAAAATACAAACATGGCTGCCTTATAATTTTACTTTAACTGTTAATTTTTTAAGGAAAATTAGTAACAACATATTCAGTGACTAATCAAATCAAATAATAATAATAATTGAATAAATTATTGATTTATCACGCAAATCTTTAATTTTATCTGTTTTTTTTAAAATAAATCTTGAAGTAATTCCAGAAACTTAAACACAAGACAGATCACAATATGTGATACATTCATTTATTTAAGGTTCAAAAGGTGTTTTAAAGTTCCTAAATCTTCTCAGGTTCTGATTTTAGAAGCTCTGATTGATCACTTTGATTGCATGTCCAGTTTTTATTAATTTCCAAACATTTCCAGTAGGGATTTCCTCAGGATTTCTGCTGACATCAGCATAAACCTGCTAACCAGCTTCTTGCTAACATGCAATTTCTTAACTTTTTAATGTCAGTCAATCCATCGTTTCTGCAGCACTTTTCAGATTTTTTTCACAATGAGCACAAATCCATATTTGAATGTCATTAACATCAGTAGAAAAATATCAGTGAAACAAAATACATGAGTAAAATAATATATTATTTTGTTTTATAGAGTAAAAACTTTATAACAAGAAATTCACAAATACGTTTTTTAAGTCTCCGTTTTCCCATGAGTTAAAAATAAACAAAATATTTGAAAGGAAAGTCTTCCTGGTTTTATTTAGGACTGACGCTTCCTCATTTATTTGTTTGTCTTAAAGGCGTCATCTGAGTGTTTTACAGGGTTAAGAGTATGCAGGCCGATCTGATGAACCCGTTCAGCCCCTCAAACCGTTCAGAACCAAAGAAACTAAAGAAAAGGTGAAAGGCAGACGCTTACTGCAGCAGCAGTTGTGAGTCAGAGATGTCAGACGTGCGCTGAAGGCCTGAGGTGTGGCCCGCGAGCGTCTGCCTGACACAAAGATACATCATTGTCTATTGTTGCTGCAGCTTATCCAACCTGATTGAACAGATCGCAGGTATTTGTGTGAATGAGCGCTGTCATTCGGCCGCCGCAGGCATGCGTCTGAACCGCACACAAACACAGAGCCAGGCCTGTGCAGGAGATTTGGTTTTCACTGCAGCAGCAGCAGCAGCAGCACACATCTGTCCCGTTCACATCTGGAGGATCTTCTGACGTTTCTGAGCTGCTCTCCTCATGACCTCATAACACAATTAATTCATCGGTGTGTTCAGCAGACGGAGATGAAGATTTGACATGTTTGAATCTGGATCATCTTTTACAGGAGTTCTGTCCTGAAAACATCGACAGTGTTTTCTTTTCAAGTAGAACTTTCTGTCATTGAATGAGTGAAGAAAACAAAAGGAGAAGGACTTAAAACTCTGCAAATGTTTGAAAGAATTTTACATTCGCTTTCAGTGTTGACCTTGAGCAGGAGTGGGAAACCTGGGCGACCTGGGGGCCACATGTGACCCCTGAACCCCGCAAAACTGGAATGAATGATAGGTTAAAATCCCTGTTACTGTTTTTCACCCCTGAAATTCTGGAGTCTCTCCTTAGATCAGGGGTCTCAAAGGGACCAAAATCACCTTAAGTCACGGGGTTGAACAGGATAAACATTTAAAGAACACTTTAAAACAACATTTTTAAAACTTATTAATAATAATTAACTAGATATATAGCATTACCTGTGATAATCTTAGGGTGAATACTGTAAGCTGAATTTGGCCGCAAAAGATGCTAGTGATGATAGCTGAAAACACTGAAGCTGATAGCCAGTTAAAATTATAGCTAAATGCAAAATTAGCCTCTAAAAATAAAAATAAAAACTTAAGTTAGCCAAAACAGCTAGCATGTAGCTGAAAAAAATAGCTAAACCTCAAATTTTCTTTAAAAAAAAAAAAACGGAAAAAAAGCCTAAATTAGCTAAAACAGCTAGCATGTAGCTGAAATATTAGCTAAACTCAAAAATAGCTTTAACTTTTTAACATAGTTATAAATAATAAAAAGGCAGGAATATTATTCCAGAATAAATCAACTTAAACCGATAACATCAGGCCATTAATAACAACACTCTGTAATGATACTGAGCTAGCTACACGCTCACACTGTACCGCTAACAGAGAGGTTACTGTCTCATTCATTTAACTGCAGCTAGCGGTTAGCCGCTAAGCTAGCACCAGCTTTCACTCCAAACTTACTTGAGTTTGCTGCTTCAAGAGTCGGATAAAGTTGATCGTTGTTGAGTCTCTGCAGGTAATCCTTTTATCCGAATGTTCCGCAAACTGTTTTTTGTTGACGACCTCTTAACTTTTATGCCAGAATGTAAAAATACGGCAAACAGGAACTCATGCTTTTAAGGGGGAAGGCGGGGCTATGTTTTTCTGTAATTTGATTGGTTTGACTGTCAGATCAGTCCAACGTGGTAATTTGATTGGATGTTGGGCTGAAACCACACATGGATGTAAACAAACAAAGAGACCACCAAATTCTGTTGATGCCTCCCATTGCATGGTGGGAGTTGTATTTATGACTGTAGCATAAATTGAACTTTTTTGGGTGCTGAAAGTTATTCTGGATTCCAGTGATGTTTGAAGATTTGTTGTTTTTCTGACATTCATGTTTTCATAGTCGAACACACATTTTCCCGATTATTTCAACATCCCCTGAACGCACCATTTTTCTAAGTTTGTGTTTTTCCCTGAGGGACATCAACCCATTGATGCTATTGATGCTATGAGATATAAAAGTCTCAGATTCAAAATATAAACTTCAAAATATTCTATATATATTAAATTTCGATCAACATTAAAGCATATTTTTGTCCAGATTCCTGATTATTTCTTTCTGTAATGAGTTAGATTGCCAAAACTCTCCACCCATCTGCTCCTGGACTGACTCTTCTGTCACCCATTGTGACCCACGAGTTAAGAAGTTTGACCTTGAGTCTGACCTTGAGTTGTTAACATGATTAGTGTTGCTTCCATCTGAGAAATTCTGCACACCGTGCATTAAAAGCACGTGCGGATCCTGCATCGGGGCCTGAAAACGATCCCCTGCAGCGGTTCTTCTTCACTTCCTCGGGCTGGATGTGTATTCTGACAGCTCCTCCAGGGGGTGAAGGGGGCAGAGTGAGCCTCATCTGCATATCAAGCCCATCCGAGGACTCGTGAAGAGAATGGTGCTGACTGAGACACTTTCTGGTGTTTTCTGAACCTCTGCTTCACCTTGATCTCAGCAGTTCTCAAGAAGAGTGCAAACTAAAGGTCTGAGTGAGGCCTAGAAAAGTCCGGAGGCAAACAAACTTCACATGTCACAGAAAATATCCAATTATCTCTTTAAAAACTGTTATTCTTTAACAATAGTAACTCTCATTTGACGTTCTTCAACAGGAATTTCAAGTTTTTAGGCCTTAATAGGAATAACTTGGGTAAACTCTGCTGTTCACTAACATTTTCTTGTCTTCATTTTTATGTTTTTGCTTTAGAAGAACCTGCAGCAGAAACGATGGGCAGTAAGACTCTTCCGGCGCCCGTCCCTCTTCATCCGTCCCTCCAGCTGGCCAACTGCTCCCTCATCCAGAGCTCCACAGGTCTCCAGCTTCCAGCAGACCATTTCCACAGCATCTACAGTTTCAGCGCCTTGCACGCCATCCACCTCCACCAGTGGACGCTTGGCTACCAGCCTCTGGCTCTGCCGCGCTGCACCATCTCCAAGCTGCCCCCCCAGTTTTCGTCCATGGCCTCCATCCCCATATTTCCTCACCTCCTGCAGCCAAAGCTGGACTCCGCCGCGCTGCTGCAGAGCTCCAAGAGCAAACCGCGCTTTGACTTCGCCAACCTGGCAGCGGCCGCCACGCAGGACGATCACCTGAAGGTGGAGGATCTGAGCATGACGGGGGCAGCTGCTGCGGCGGCGGCGGCCCAGTCTCCAGCGCAGCACCAGAGCTCGGCCGGGCTGGGCTGCCTGCTGGACGTGACCAAACTGTCCTCACCAGAGCGCAAGTCCAGCCGCGGCCGACTGCCCTCCAAGACCAAGAAGGAGTTTGTCTGCAAGTTCTGTGGCCGGCATTTCACGAAATCTTACAACCTTTTGATCCACGAGAGGACGCACACAGACGAGAGGCCGTACACGTGCGACATCTGCCACAAGGCCTTCAGGAGGCAGGACCACCTCAGAGACCACAGGTGAGAACTCCGTCACTGGCAGCACCTCACCAATCTTTAATATGAGTTTTCAAAAATGAAGGCAGGAAATAAAACATCAACCAAATAGTGAGTTCCTACAATGATCAAATCCATCTCCACCTGAGAAATTTTCATTTATCGTTTTTTGCAACTCTTTGGTTCAGGGAAACTTGGATTGGATTTCCAGGCTTATGTAATGTTTACAATGGGGTTGGAAACCAACACATTCCCAGTCCCAACTCGTCATTTATGGATGTTTGGTTCAGGCCCCCTCCATGTCACTTTTTGACGTTTTGGTTGTTCCAAACTCATCATAATTTGACTTGCTGTCTGTTCCCTTTAAATCAGAGGTCCCCAACCTCCGGTCCACAAACAGGTAACTGTCTAATGAACACTTGGTACCGGGCCACAGACTCTAATCTTGGACCCCAACCCACGAGACATGGACTGGTGCCCTAACCCAAACCCAGTACTGGTTCCACGTCCGTTACCGTGTCTGGGACCCTAACCCAGTACTGGTATCCTATCTCTGTACTCGTTTACCAAACCCTAACCCAGTATAGCATCTGGTACTTGTACCCTAACCCTGTACTCTAATCCAATAAACTGTCCCGGTATGCATCCGTTACCACGTCTGGTACCGCGTTCCAAGGATTAGGGATCTGTGATTTAATGAGAACAGCCAGAACGTCAAATAACGACGAGTTGGGGACGCCCAAAACGTCAAAAAGTGACATGGAGGGGGGCCGAACCATACATCCACATATGAGAGAGAATGTGTCATGGAAACACGTGTTGAAGCGACCACAACCAATGAAAAATCTATGAAAACACACACATTTGCATGTTTTGGGCTTCAGCACTCAAAACGCTCATGTTTGTGCTTCACAAGTTTTTAGTCTGTTTTCAGGATCCACATACACAATGCCTTTGAACTTTGACCAATCAGTGACTTGGATTTGGTAGTGACGTTTGGATGGCGTCCTTTTCAAAACGAGGTAGTACTTTTATGCGTCGAATTAGTGAAAGAAAAGCTCACGGAATGATTCACAAGATTTGTACCACTTTGACATTTTGCATTAAGTCTATTTCAACTGTAGTTACAGTACATGTGCCAGTATGGGGTAGTGGCAGTCCCCTGGGAACACTGTATGCCAAAAACATCCACATTGAGCGCTTTCTTGTGTTAGACATTTTCTTTCTGCACTCACAGAGGACTTTAGGACCCTGATGAGATGGTAACAACTATCAAATCTGCCAATTCATACGGAGTGGAAATCCTACACATTCTTAATCCCAACTCACCATATATAGACGTATGGTTCTTGCCTCCTCTATGTCACTTTGTGACGTTTTGGGTGTCCCAAACTTGTCGTTATTTGACGTGCTGGCTGTTCCCATTATATCCCAGGTTTCCAACCCTTGATACAAGGTGCATCACATGGTACAACAGATGTTAGGGCTACTGGGTTAGGGCTAAAGTACCAGTACCGGTCCGTGTCCCTAGAGTTGGGGACCCCTGATCAGCATCTGTGGCCCGGTAACAATTGGTCTTCAGACTGGTACCAGATTGGTGGACCCCTGATTCAATGGGAACAGCCAGCACGTCAAAAAACGACAACTTGGGGACATCCAAATGGTCAAAATGTGCCGCGTAGGGTGGCCTAACCAAATGTCTATATATGTCAAGTTGGGAGTGAGAACACGTTGGGAGATCCCACTGAATCTCACCTTGAGATCTAGCATGATCCATGGTTTCTGGAACCGGTGATACCAGAACTGATATTCTGAGAACAGCTGCTGTTCATCCTTTGGGTGAAAGTTAAAAAATGGTCTCCATTTGGTTCTTCTTTGCTCATGAAGCTGCCTAAAATTGACGTGTTTTCCATGTATGGATGTTGAGAAAAACATGCGATCTTATGTACCGAAGGAAATTGCAGAGCTCAGCAAAAGTGTGACAGACGGTGAAGGTGTTCACTTCACAGCAGCTGTGGAAACAAATGCGATAACCTGCTGCGTCTCTCCCCGCAGGTACATCCATTCCAAAGAGAAGCCCTTCAAATGTCAAGAGTGCGGAAAAGGCTTCTGTCAGTCCAGGACACTGGCCGTCCACAAAACGTTACACATGCAGGTCAAAGAGCTGAAGCCAGCCAAGGTCAAGTAGTTCAGTCCAAAGAAGAGGAAGCGACCGGGACACTGGAAAAACAACAACACGACCAAAGACGACCCAAAGAACAGCCAAAGACTTTTCCTTCTCAGGAGGCAAACATTCCTCAAGGATGAAATATTCCACCGGCCTCGTCTTAAAGAAAAAACAGAATCAGCCTCAGTGCTTGTTATCAAAGCCTGACTTGGCAGAGAAGCCGGTGGATGTGTGGAATGTGAAATGGACCTTGAAAAACCCCTGTGGCTGCTCAGCACAAAGACTTTACAAGCATTTAATCCAAAGAGGAAAGTTACTCCTATATGTTTTGTAACAAAGCCCCAGAATGATCAAAGCCATGTTAGTGACAAACATTTCCCTCGATTTTTTCCAATACTCAGTTTCAATGTTATTTTTGTACAGACGCAATATATCAAAATGTATTTTTGCACTTTAACCTGATTAATAATTATTGACATGTATCACTGGATTTCTTAAACTTATTTTCAAAATGAATAATCATTGCTAAATAAAATATTTTACCAATTACCACTGGGCTGTTTGTGACTGATCCGAACTCTGGATCTTTATTCTGATTCAGCCAAAACACACATTGGAATATGCAGGATATGGTGCTTAAAGATTATTATAATTGTCCTAATAAAGAAACAAAAGATGCTCAGGAAACAACTACAATCCAGTCAGAACTGCTGTATTAACAAAACTGCAAAGATTTTTACGACCCACTCCAATGAAAATTACATTTTTTACTGGTTCTTCCAGCATTTTCCTCATAATGGAGGACATATATGATGAAAATTAAACTTAAAATTCAATTTCCGAGTATTTTTTTATTCAAATCATTGTGAAATAAGAGTAGACAAAAATGCATTTTGAAAAAGCTTGTAGCTCCTTGCCCTGTTCCATTCTATTGTATCTACTTACAGACAAATAGATCTATGTGTGAAATCAAAGGGATGATGGGAAATGAGGGAAGACTCACTCCACACCAAAAGTCTCACCCACAACTTGGAGGTGAATTTTAAATGAACTCCTGCCGCTCTGCAGAAACTATGTCCTAGAAAACAACACGAGTTTTCTGATTTTGGCTAAAAACGGCATCATCCTAATCCTAAGACCACTGGGAACGCTCTGTAAATGGGTTGAAACATGATTGGAGTGGGACTTATTTTGGTTTTAATAAAATATGTTTAAAAGCCAGAGCTTAAATCCCAGCAATAAATAAAAATAATAATTTGGAACTCACAGAGGAGGCCTGTGTTCTCTCTTAAAATGAAAACAGCTTGGGGGCATTGGAACCGTCCGCTTTATTAAACAACTGCGCAGTTCAAGAAAGAATGTGGGGATTTCAAATTTTCAGCTTTATTCTGGTAGAGGTTCTTCTAAAGAGTATGATCCAGTTCTGTTCACACGGGTAGAGAGCAGCTTAACTGTGTCCTCGTTTGAGGGTTCACTTCCTCTGACAGTCCGCTTTGGTTGGCAGGTGTGAAAGCTCACCTGAACTCTAGTGGGGTTTGCTTCAGCGGTAATGCAGACGGACTCTCTGTGGACCAAAGAATGGAAAGAAACCAAAGACAGGAAATGACTCAACCCCTTCATGTCGGAATTTATTTCCAATTACACAAAAATAAAAAGAATTCTTTATTGTTTTTCCATTCAAGGTGATGCTAAATTAAGCAAAGTCCTGGATTAAATGGTGCATTGTGAATTAGCAATGTAGCATGCAGGGGTTGACTCTAAGGTAGAACTGTTGTGTAGTCAAGCAGGCGCTTAAGTGAGGAATATTGACCTTTGAGGTGTTCATTACCAGAAATTCATGTGGAGGCGTGAACTGTTCAATGCAAAGCAGAGGATCATTACTTCTGCAAAGTCCATGAATTTCTGATAATATTTGCCTTCCCCCCTTATACCATAGTCACTTATAAAATAAATAAATATTAATTAAAATAAAGTTCTCATATGTTTTAATTTTTTACCTCTAAATCTTTTTTGACCAGAGGACTTGATTTCAGCTCGTCATGGTAACGCTGTAGTACCTGCACCAGTCTTGTGAAAGCTCATGCTAAGTCATCCAATACATCATTTCAGCGGGGAAAGTTCCCCTCTCACCGCTCGTTTTAGTCCAGAATTCATAGAAACACTGTAGATTTTTCTAGAATATTTTGACTGAAGAAATATCCACTATTAACTCAGATCATTAAATGTAGATCAATAAACAATTAATTTTATAATTAATAATACAATTATTTGAAACATGTATTCACCGTGTATCAACAATGAGGTCAACAAGACAGGCATGTTCTTGTCTGAATCTTTCTTAATCTGGATCAGGACTCTGAAAAAAATACTGTAGTGACCATGAAAAATTAAAATCGTGTCTTTAACAGATCAAAGCAGGCCAGGTAGATGTGAGGAACCGTCAATTAGGTGTGTCAGCTGGCCAGAAATTTGCACTGCACCT